>NC_048580.1:38489627-38789627 GCF_013265735.2 Oncorhynchus mykiss | reverse complement strand
TCCATAAACTTTTTTTGAAATCTGACACAGCGGTTGCATTAAGCAGAGGTATATCTATAATTCCATGTGTAAAACTTGTATTATCATCTACATGTATGATGAGTATTTCGGTTGAAACGATGTGGCTATGCAAAATCACTGGATGTTTTTGGAACTAGTGAATCTAATACGCCAATGTAAACTCAGATTTTTTGCTATAAATATGAACTTTATCAAACAAAACATGCATGTATTGTGGAACATTAAGTCCTATGAGTGTCATCTGATGAAGATAATTCAAGGTTAGTGATTCATTTTATCTCTATTTCTGCTTTTTGTGAATGCTATATTTCGCTGGAAAATGGCTGTGCTTATTGTGGTTTGGTGGAGACCTAACATAATCGTTTGTTGTGCTTTCGCTGAAAAGCCTATTTGAAATCAGACACTTTGGTGGGATTAACAACAAGATTAACTTTAAAATGATATTAGACACATGTATGTTTTAGGAATTGTAATTATGAGATTTCTGTGGTTTGAATTTGGCGCCCTCTATTTTCACTAGTAGTTGTCATATCGATCCCGTTACTGGGATTGCAGCCATAACAAGCTAGCCTCTACACTGGCTTCCTGTTAAGGCAAGGGCTGATTTCAAGGTTTTACCTCTAACCTACAAAGAATTACATGGGCTTGCTACTACCTATCTTTCAGATTTGGTCCTGCAGTGCATACCTACACATACGCTACGGTCACAAGAAGCAGGCCTAACTGTCCCTAGAATTTCTAAGCAAACAGCTGGAGGCAGGACTTTCTCCTATAGAGCTCCATTTTTATGGAATGGTCTGCCTACCTACAGTATGTGAGAGACGCAGACTCGGTCTCAACCTTTAAGTCTTTATTGAAGACTCATCTCCTATGATTGAGTGTAGTCTGGCCCAGGAGTGTGAAGGTGAACGGAAAGGCACTGGAGCAACGAACCACCCTTGCTGTCTCTGCCTGGCCCGTTCCCCTCTCTCCACTGGGATTCTCTGCCTCTAACCCAATTACAGGGGCTGAGACACTGGCTTACTGGTGCTCTTCCATGCCGTCCATAGGAGGGGTGCGTCACTTGAGTGGGTTGAGTCACTGACATGATCTTCCTGTCTGGGTTGGCACCCCCCCTTGGGTTGTGCCGTGGCGGAGATCTTTGTGGGCTATACTCGGCCTTGTCTCAGGATGGTAAGGTGGTGGTTGAAGATATCCCTCTTGTGGTGTAGGGGCTGTGCTTGGGCAAAGTCGGTGGGGTTATATCCTGCCTGTTTGGCCCTGTCCGGGGGTATCGTCGGATGGGGCCACAGTGTCTCCCGACCCCTCCTGTCTCAGCCTCCAGTATTTATGCTGCAGTAGTTTGTGTCGGGGGGCTAGGGTCAGTCTGTTATATCTGGAGTATTTCTCCTGTCTTATCCGGTGTCCTGTGTGAATTTAAGTATGCTCTCTCTTTCTTTCTCTCTCTCGGAGGACCTGAGCCCTAGGACTATGCCTCAGGACTACCTGGCCTGATGACCCCTTGCTGTCCCCAGTCCACCTGGCCATGCTGCTGCTCCAGTTTCAACTGTTCTGCCTGCGGCTATGGAACCCTGACCTGTTCACCGGACGTGCTACCAGTCCCAGACCTGTTTTCAACTCTCTAGAGAGAGCAGGAGTGGTAGAGATACTCTGAATGATCAGCTATGAAAAGCCAACTGACATTTACTCCTGAGGTGCTGACCTGTTGCACCCTCGACATCCACTGTGATTATTATTTGACCCTGCTGGTCATCTATGAACATTTGAACATCTTGGCCATGTTCTGTTATAATCTCTGCATTTGTGGTTCCCACACTGACGCATGGAGGTGTGATAGTACTTTGCTGGTGATACTGTCTGATTTATTTAGAATTCATGGCACACTTAACCAGCATGGCTACCACACCATTTTGCAGCGATATGCCATCCCATCTGTTTTTTGCTTAGTGGGACAATCATTTGTTTTTCCAACAGGACAATGACCCAAAACACACCTCCAGGCTGTGTAAAAGGCCTATTTGACCAATAAAGAGAGTGATGGAGTGCTGCATCAGATGACCTGGCCTCCACAATCACCTGACCTCAACCCAAATTAGATGGTTTGGGATGAGTTGGACTGCAGAGTGAAGGAAAAGCAGCTAAGTGCTCAGCATAAGTGACAACTATTTCAAGACTGTCGGAAAAGCATTCCTAATGAAGCTAATTGAGAGAATGCGTGGGGTGGCTACTTTGAAGAATATAAAATATATTTTGATTTGTTTAACACTTTTTTGGTTACTACATGATTCCATATGTGTTAATTCACAGTTGTCTTCACTATTATTCTACAATGTAGAAAATAGTAAAAATAACTATTGAATGAGTAAGTGTGTCCAAACTTTCAACTGGTACCGTGTCCCCCCATTTTTCACTTATCCCTGATGTTGACTATTGGCTCGATCATTATTTTCCTCAGTAAATAACTGATGCTGTTACAGGTGGCAACACTGGCATGCATGTATGTATCTAGGGTGATCACAAGATAAGATACAGCACAGATTGCACATTATTAGTTGGACAAAAATCTTTAGTACAGAGATTGATTGCTGAATTCTGCATTGACCTATGAAGTGACCATGTAAAACAAGCAGACAGATCTATTGTGTGAAATTGTCTGAATCAAATGATTCAGAAACGGTTGATATCCATTAGGTCCTTTTGTTTAATTAAATCCGCAGCACTGTAAGTGTTCATAGTAGTTCCACTTGGACATGCATGGGAAAGTAAATATATTCATATAGTACAGATGTACAGTACAATAAAAGGACAATTTCAGAAATGATTAGTTCAATTCTGTGCGAATGAACAATTCAAATAACTAATAGCAACTGTCAAAATGTCTTCTCATACATAAAATTGTTAATTTTTCTTATACAATTCTGTTACTTGTTCACAACAACGGTTAATATTTTGAAATATTTATAATTAAAAAAAACATTGATTTCCATGAAACCAATGCAACAATAACTTAGTTGGTTTGTGAGTTATGGGCAGTCCAGACAGAGCAGAGTTCCAGACAGAGCAGAGTTCCAGCCATCGAATTAGAATCATGATTTTAACTCTCTGGTTCCGGCACAGTCCGGCTGATACAAACAGTTACATAACGGTTACATAAAATAAATCAATGTTCTAATACAAATTCATTTCTATATCTCATCATTACAACACAAAAATATATAATAGAAGCGTTTATTATGCCAGCGTATTTGTATATAGTCCTGATGACAAACAATAGCACGCAATAAAGAAAATACCAAAGACCAAAATCTAGAAGAAACAAAGTGCCAATGACAAGATCAACTAACATGAAAGCTAAATAAAGTTTTTTTGGTTTTTTTTACCATTTCATATGAACAATCGTCTATTAATAAGGGACAGCTAGCCAACTATAGCGTCGGGCTCAGAGTACTACACAATGCCATACAGGGTCACCAATGGGATTGTCATTGTTGGGTAGCATCCCAAATCACACCCTATCCCCAATATAGTGCAGTACTTTGACCAGAGCCCTGGTTACTATTGGGATTGTAGGCGTAGAACAAAGATGTTCAGTCATTTGTGAGATGTGTCAAGTAGTTACTGAGTAGCAATCCTTATTGGACTAAGTACTTTCAATTGCGCATGTCTGTTGAACATGCTTTAAAGTTTAGAACCAGGCTAAATCTGGATGCTAGAAACAAGCCCATTATGTATAATATACATTATCAAGACAAAACAGCCAACTTTTGATGTCACTGAAAGTATTCAAATTAAACCAAAGTATATACAAACACAAACAAAACACATAATGAATGATAAACCTGCATATTTAAGTGCCTTTAGACATGTCCTTGTGTTTTTTTGACTGATACTCTAGTTACTTCTGCAGTAATACACCCTGCAATTTGTTGCATACATTTTCAGATGGATTGTGGGGGAAGTTACATACAAATGCAAAACAACAAGATTATCCCTTGTTTAGGAGTTGTTTTTCTAAAACAAAATGTCTAAAACTTTGTTCAAAAAAGGGGATCCCTGAAGAATTGAAACTGTTCCCAGACTGCCACAGGAGTTCTGAAAGAAATTCCCTCAAGGTCCATGTCCAATTCCCATCCTTGTGAGAAGGTGAAGTTCCTCATACTCCACTAGATGGCAGCATTATTCTCACCCAACAGTGAAGTGTGGTGACTGCAGTGGTGAAGTGTGGTGCCATTTTACTCCTGATTTTTTTGAAGGCATCTTCTATACAATCAGCATATACAATTAATTAATATATTGTTACTCCTTGTGAATGGCTTTTAACTTCTGAGACAATTATATATTTTTTTCTTCCTAAGGCAGAAGCATTAGGTTTTATCATGCAACTCAATCGTCTTTGAGGGGTATTTTGGAGGCACAAAAGTGATTCTTTAAGGCAAAATTGTTTTCGAACACATTGTGTGTGTGTGTGTGTGTGTGTGTGTGTGTGTGTTGAGCAGAGATGGAGCTGTCACTGAGTGAGTGCTGATCCACAGTATAACAGTTCGGTTACATGTTTGTTCATGTGTCAGTGCCGTTTGTAGACACACAAACGTTCCAGGGGAACACGGCTTTGTTTTGGATAGTCATAAGAGCAGCAACGGTCCTGTTCATTAGGGCGCCCCAAAAAAAAAAAAACATTCCAGAACGTTTTGTAATGGCAAACAAAAATAAGCATTTCTTATTGGACAGATCCAGGTAGTTCATCGTTTCAGTCCATTTTTGTTCCGTTTGGTGTCTAATGAACACGACCTAGAGAGACTAAAGCGCAGCACATTCCACTCCAGAAAGCAGCAAGGATGAACTGCTACAGTACCACAAAAAGACAAGAGAAAGGCCAGATAGACAAGCCAGACAACCATTAGAAGAAAAGCTTTCTGCCAGCTAAGATGTCATAAAAGATGGTAAACGTTTAGAAACTAATACATACAAACATTGCATGGGAAAGAGGAAATGGTTACAGAGGAGAGGGGAAGTAGTCCGGAAGAAATGTCTGTGTATAATACGTGTATAAGTCATTTAGAAATGACGGTGTACAGTGAATCTATTACTTTTAGCTTTCTGTTTCTGTCTCACGGCTTCAGTGACAACCAAAGACACAATTTGGTTCGCTATGGACCAAGCTGCAAATAAATGTGCCGTTAACGTAAAGAAAGCTGCACAGGAACACAACTAAAATGCTAATAAAAAGAATATGTCACATGCTACCAAACCGGATCTTAGTGTATCAGATATTGAAAGAACAAATTGCTATTTTCTGCTGTACATAAAAACACACACGGTTTATTAAAACGTATCATAAAAGGCTATAAATGAGGTCCACTTTTGTGAACGACTGACACAGAAGCTCAAAATGAAACCACTTACAAACTACTAGGGATTCAGGAAAACAGACCAACTTTAAAATATTGGATCCGACCATCTTGACAATGAAAGCATAAAAAAAACAATGCATCTTTGGATTCGGAGCGTCAATCATCTTGGTGTGTGTGAATAAAACATGTCAACATGTGCCGGAGAGCAAGGCCACAATCCCTTCTTACAATAATATGGACCCCTGCAGTGCTCAGTGTTTTGGTATCTCACGTGATCAACAACAAATGTGAATCAATGCAATGTTTACGTTGAGTGTATATGCATGTCTAGTATGTGCACGTGCGTTGTGTGAGTTTGACCGTGTGTTACCTGTATTTGTTAATTAAAAGTCTGAGTGATGAGTTTATCACAACGACCATTACCACCCTCAGGAAGATGCTATGCAGTCCTACAGTTCAGTGAAGTTCATAAGTGCTTGAGGGTGAGGCAAGAGGGTTGTAGGGCGATTTTGGGGGGGGGGGGGGGGGGGTAGAGGGGTGTGGAGTCCAGCCCCTGTATGTTGTCTATGGCATAGTGAACAGAACATGAAGCTCTTTCTCTCTTATTGTCCCAGTCCATTCCCAGAAGGCTGTTGTTGCTGAGCTCCAGCAAGGCTCCAGGCCTGAGACAAAATGGCTGACACAAAATGGCAACCACAGCAGGGGGAAAGAGAAGGAGGAGTTTGTTTCATTTTAGTAGGAAGAGATTATTTCTTCGGGTGTCCCTCCTCCTCCCATTGTCTTACGTCAGGTCGCGTCACTCCTTCGCAACGCTCTGAGGCGGAATTGTCACGCTATCTGATGTAAGACAATGTTTCCTTCCTACTCTTCTGGTCACCTGAGAAGAGAGGAGTTATTTTTTATATGTATATATATATATATTTTTTAAACTATCTCCTCCACTCTCCTCCTGCCCGTGTGGGGTGGTGTCGCCGTAGAGTCCCGGGCCGTGTTGTGTGATACGCTCATCATCTGGCAGAGTGGTGCGACTGTGTGGCCATGATGACGTGGGAGGAGGGACCATCCCTCCCGTCTCTCCCTCCATCCCTCTCATCTCTCCCTCCATCCCTTTCTCCTCTCCTCTGCTGGTGTTGACCCATCCCAGCCAGCACGGACATGGCCATGGCCTCGGCAGCCGCCCGGGCGCCCATGCCGTTGGGGCCCGAGGAGGGAGAGGGGCTGGGCAGGGAGCTGTGTTGGATGACAGGGGCTGGGGAGCCGGTGGGCTCTGACATGTCTCTCATAGGACTGTCCTCTCCTGTAAGACGAAGACACAAGAACAGTGTGTGTTACAGGGATGGGCTTACCAGAGTGACTCTTCATCAGAGATGGGCAGCTTTGGTGGAGGCCACAACAAAAAAAAAAAAAAAAACGAACTCATCTGCGTACCCACATCCGGCCCTAGCCTTTTGGGGGCCCTAAGCAAAATCATTTTTGGTTTGCTGCAATTCGGCAGAGAGAAAACCTAGCAATTTTCTAACACATTTTATGCAATTGTAATGTGAAGTTTTAGAGCTAATTTCTTGCAATACTATAGATTTTGCCACAGGGTGGATTGAAATGTTTGCCGTTTTTAATATGATATCGGAGTGAGTGACTATCAAAATCAATGGGGGCCCCACGGTCGGTAATTCGACCTTGATTACTAAAAGTTTAGATAGATTGGTAAGTCTAGTGGCCAGCTAACACATTTTAGCTGCTATGGGCTACTTGAGTGACTGACAAAATAAGAGAAAAACTGCTGATGCAACACCACATTTTGAAACTCCACCTCATGTATTCTACTATTCTAGAGTAAATTGAGAACCCAAATGAGTTCCCCCTGAAAAAGAGAGAATTGATCCGCGGGCCACCAGTTGTCCGTCCCTGCTCTACAGGGTAGAAGGAATCGAGCTACCAGAAACCACAATCAGCTATTTCAACCACTATCCCCTATAAATTAAGAGATTTAGTATTTTTTTTATTTCACCTTTATTTAACCAGGTAGGCTAGTTGAGAACAAGTTCTCATTTACAACTGCGACCTGGCCAAGATAAAGCATAGCAGTGTGAACAGACAACACAGAGTTACACATGGAGTAAACAATTAACAAGTCAATAACACAGTAGAAAAAAAAAAGAGAAAAAAAAGAGTCTATATACATTGTGTGCTAAAGGCATGAGGAGGTAGGCGAATAATTACAATTTAGCAGATTAACACTGGAGTGATAAATTATCAGACGGTCATGTACAGGTAGAGATATTGGTGTGCAAAAGAGCAGAAAAGTAAATAAATAAAAACAGTATGGGGATGAGGTGGGTAAATTGGGTGGGCTATTACCGATGGACTATGTACAGCTGCAGCGATTGGTTAGCTGCTCAGATAGCAGATGTTTAAAGTTGGTGAGGGAGATAAAAGTCTCCAACTTCAGCGATTTTTGCAATTCGTTCCAGTCACAGGCAGCAGAGAACTGGAACGAAAGGCGGCCAAATTAGGTGTTGGCTTTAGGGATGATCAGTGAGATACACCTGCTGGAGCGCGTGCTACGGGTGGGTGTTGCCATCGTGACCAGTGAACTTAGATAAGGGTGAGCTTTACCTAGCATGGACTTGTAGATGACCTGGAGCCAGTGGGTCTGGCGACGATTATGTAGCGAGGGCCAGCCGACTAGAGCATACAGGTCGCAGTGGTGGGTGGTATAAGGTGCTTTAGTAACAAAACGGATGGCACTGTGATAAACTGCATCCAGTTTGCTGAGTAGGGTATTGGAAGCTATTTTGTAGATGACATCGCCGAAGTCGAGGATCGGTAGGATAGTCAGTTTTACTAGGGTAAGTTTGGCAGCGTGAGTGAAGGAGGCTTTATTGCGGAATAGAAAGCCGACTCTAGATTTGATTTTAGATTGGAGACGTTTGATATGAGTCTGGAAGGAGAGTTTACAGTCTAGCCAGACACCTAGGTACTTATAGATGTCCATATATTCTAGGTCGGAATCATCCAGGGTGGTGATGCTAGTCGGGCGTGCGGGTGCAGGCAGCGAACGGTTGAAAAGCATGCATTTGGTTTTACTGGCGTTTAAGAGCAGCTGTGGAGGCCACGGAAGGAGTGTTGTATGGCGTTGAAGCTCGTTTGGAGGTTAGATAGCACAGTGTCCAAGGAAGGGCCGGAAGTATACAGAATGGTGTCGTCTGCGTAGAGGTGGATCAGGGAATCGCCCGCAGCAAGAGCAACATCATTGATATATACAGAGAAAAGAGTCGGCCCGAGAATTGAACCCTGTGGCACCCCCATAGAGACTGCCAGAGGACCGGACAACATGCCCTCCGATTTGACACACTGAACTCTGTCTGCAAAGTAGTTGGTGAACCAGGCAAGGCAGTCATTAGAAAAGCCGAGGCTACCGAGTCTGCCGCTAAGAATATGGTGATTGACAGAGTCGAAAGCCTTGGCCAGGTCGATGAAGACGGCTGCACAGTACTGTCTTTTATCGATGGCGGTTATGATATCGTTTAGTACCTTGAGCGTGGCTGAGGTGCCCCCGTGACCGGCTCGGAAACCAGATTGCCCAGCGGAGAAAGTACGGTGGGATTCGAGATGGTCAGTGATCTGGCTTGGCTTTCGAAGACCTTAGATAGGCAGGGCAGGATGGATATAGGTCTGTAGCAGTTTGGGTCCAGGGTGTCTCCCCCTTTGAAGAGGGGGATAACTGCGGCAGCTTTCCAATCCTTGGGGATCTCAGACGATATGAAAGAGAGGTTGAATAGGCTGGTAATAGGGGTTAGGACAATGGCGGCGGATAGTTTCAGAAATAGAGGGTCCAGATTGTCAAGCCCAGCTGATTTGTACGGGTCCAGGTTTTGCAGCTCTTTCAGAACATCTGCTATCTGGATTTGGGTAAAGGAGAACCTGGAGAGGCTTGGGCGAGTAGCTGCGGGGGGGGGCGGAGCTGTTGGACGAGGTTGGAGTAGCCAGGAGGAAGGCATATGGCCAGCCGTTGAGAAATGCTTGTTGAAGTTTTCGATAATCATGGATTTATCGGTGGTGACCGTGTTACCTAGCCTCAGTGCAGTGGGCAGCTGGGAGGAGGTGCTCTTGTTCTCCATGGACTTTACAGTGTCCCAGAACTTTTTGAAATTAGAGCTACAAGATGCAAATTTCTGCCTGAAGAAGCTGGCCTTGGCTTTCCTGACTGACTGCGTGTATTGGTTCCTGCCTTCCCTGAACAGTTGCATATCGCGGGGACTATTCGGTGCTATTGCAGTCCGCCACAGGATGTTTTTGTGCTGGTCGAGGGCAGTCAGGTCTGGAGTGAACCAAGGGCTATATCTGTTCTTAGTTCTGCATTTTTTGAACGGAGCATGCTTATCTAAAATGGTGAGGAAGTTACTTTTAAAGAATGACCAGGCATTCTCAACTGACGGGATGAGGTCAATATCCTTCCAGGATACCCGGGCCAGGTCGATTAGAAAGGCCTGCTCGCAGAAGTGTTTTAGGGAGCGTTTGACAGTGATGAGGGGTGGTCGTTTGACTGCGGATCCGTAGCGGATACAGGCAATGAGGCAGTGATCGCTGAGATCCTGGTTGAAGACAGCGGAGGTGTATTTGGAGGGCCAGTTGGTCAGGATGACATCAGTGCATTAAGACTCCTTCCCTTTTCCCACATTTTGTTGTTACAGCCTCTAAAATGGATCAAATACATTTGTTTCCTCATTAATCTACACACAATACCCCATAATGATAAAGCGAAAACAGGATTTTAGATGATTTTTTATCTACTTAAGTATTCACGACCCTTTGCCATGAGACTCGAAATTGAGCTTAGGTGTATCCTGCTTCCATTGATCATCCTTGAGAAGTTTCTACAACTTGATTGGAGTCCACTTGTGGTAAATTCAATTGATTTTACATGATTTGGAAAGGCACACACCTGTTTATATAAGGTCCAACAGTTGACAGTGCATGTCACAGCAAAGACCAGGGATTGTCTGTAGAGCTCCAAGACAGGATTGTGTCGAGGCACAGATCTGGGGAAGGGTACTAAAAAATTGCTGCAGCATTGAAGGTCCCCAAGAACTCAGTGGCCTCCGTCATTCTTAAATGGAAGAAGTTTGGAACCACCAGGACTCTTCCTAGAGCTGGCCACGGGCCAAACTAAGCAATCGGGGGAGAAGGGCCTTGGTCAGGGAGGTGACCAATAACCCAAAATGTACTCTGACAGAGCTCCAGAGTTCTTCTGCAGAGATGGGAGAACATTCCAGAAGGACAGCCATCTTCTGCAGCACTCCACCAAACAGGCTTTTATGGTAGAGTGGCCAGACGGAAGCCACTCCTCTGTAAAAGACACATGACAGCCCGCTTGGATTTGCCAAAAGGCACCTAAAGGACTTTCAGACCATGAGAAACAATATTCTCTGGTCTGATGAAACCAAGATTTAACTCTTTGGCCTGAATACCAAGCGTCACACCTGGAGGAAATCTGGCACCATCCCTACGATGAAGCATGGTGGTGGCAGCATCATGCTGTGGGGATGTTTTTCAGTGGCAGGGACTGGAAGACTATTCAGGATCAAGGGAAAGATGAACGGAGCAAAGTATAGAGAGATCCTTGATGAAAACCTGCTCCAGAGTGCTCAGGACCTCAGCCTGGGGCGAAGGTTCACCTTCCAACAGGACAACGACCCTAAGCACACAGCCAAAACAACGCAAGAGGGGCTTCAGGACATGTCTCTGAATGTCCTTGAGTGGCCCAGCCAGAGTCCAGGCTTGAACCGGATCGAACATCTCTCGAGAGACCTGAAACTAGCTGTGCAACGACGCTCCCCATCCAACAGAACAGTTATAGACAAGAACAACATAAGATAATATTACAAAAGTACATAGAGTTTTCCATGTGTTTTCTAGCTGCTGCTAGCTAGCAGGCTCACCCATGTAGGCAATCTTCTTCTGTAGAGTGGTGACAGGGCAGTCCTTGTGAGCCAGCAGTAGCTGTTTGAGATGAGCCACCTCATTCCTCAGGAGAGACACTTCATTCTGAATAAACACAGTAACACAATGAGTCAATGCTGTTGTGTAACACAATGAGTCAATACTCTGTCTCTACCCAGTACAGCCAGAAGAGGACCGAATATCTTCTATTTTCAAACTGGTTGAAATGTTTCAATGAGTAAGTGGTTCGGAGAAAAGGAGAGATGAGACCGAAGTACAGTGCGGCTTTGAAAACCATCACACACACCGCCAGCGAGACGTTCATGGAGACGAGCTCCTCTGCCTTCTTCTCCAGGGAGTTGACCCAGACTTTGCGTTTCTGTCGGCAGCGCGAGGCGGCCGCCCGGTTCCTCTCCAGGAACCGCTGTCGACGGTCGTCCGGGTCGTCCTCCGCCGCACGCCGCCGCCGACCACCAGTAGGCTGGGCCGGAGACACCTGGAGGGAAGGGGGGAGAGGGCGTGGTGGAAATGGGAGAGAGAGTGAGGTGGGAGAGAGAGTGAGGGTTTGAGTCAGATTGTCAACACCTAAAACAAGACTGATACAAAATTGTCTTTCAGTGCCTAAATTATAATGCCCCTGCCCTTCTACTGATGTCAACGAACGACAGGTCATGAAGATCCAAGTCAAGAGGATTCTGATAATATTCTACTGCCACCAGGGTTGGGGTCAATTCCATTTCAATTCAGGAAGTACACTGAAATTTCTATTTACTTTCAGAATTGACTGGAATTGAAATGGATTGACCCCTACCCTGATTGCCAGAGAGTTTAGCCTTCATGTGTATTCTTTACAATGAACATGCATGTGTGTGTGAGTGAGTGAGTGCTTGAGGGAGTAAGAGTGTGTCCATGTCTCCACGTCGTCCTACCTGTGGCTGTACTGGGGAGGGTGCGTCCGGGTGCTGCACCAGTAACTGGCTCTGTTCCATCCTCTGGGGGTGCATGGGGCTGCCGGCCATACCTCCCATACCATGACCTCCTGAACTCTGCTGGGCCAGCGCTGCCTTCAGCCTCTACAGGAGACAGGACAACCAGGATCATTTTAACATTAAAAAAACACATGGACAAAATACACACACAAAAAAAAACACAAACACGTGTTCCTTTATGTTATCACAATTGCTTCTGGACTATGCCATCTCAGTCACGTGACAAACAAACCAAGATAGAAGGAGGGATCGAAGGATAAAGGGCAACGAAGGGAGATAGATACATAGATACAGTTTAAGTCGGAAGTTTACATACACTTAGGTTGGAGTCATTAAAACTCGCTTTTCAACCACTAACCGACATCTACTTTGTGCATGACACAAGTCATTTTTCAATGACTTGGAAAATTCCAGAAAATTATGACATGGCTTTAGAAGCTTCTGATAGGCTAATTGACATCATTTGAGTCAATTGGAGATGTACCTGTGGATGTATTTCAAGGCCTAACTTCAAACTCAGTGCCTCTTTGCTTGACATCATGGGGAAATCAAAAAATCAGCCAAGACCACAGAAAAACAATTGTAGACCTCCACAAGTCTGGCTCATCCTTGGGAGCAATTTCCAAACACCTGAAGGTACCACGGTCATCTGTACAAACAATAGTACGCAAGTATAAACACCATGGGACCACGCAGCCGTCGTACTGCTCAGGAAGGAGACGCATTCTGTCTCCTAGAGATGAACGTACATTGGTGCGAAAACTGCAAATCAATCCCAGAACCACAGCAAAGGACCTTGTGAAGATGCTGGAGGAAACAACAAAAGTATGTACAAAAGTATCTATATCCACAGTAAAACGAGTCCTATATCGACATAACCTGAAAGGCTGCTCAGCAAGGAAGAAACCACTGCTCCAAAACCGCCATGAAAAAGCCAGACTACGGTTTGCAACTGCACATGGGGACAAAGATTGTACTTTTTGGAGAAATGTCCTCTGGTCTGATGAAACAAAAATAGAACTGTTTGGCCAAAATGACCATTGTTATGTTAGGAGGAAAAAGGGGGAGGCTTGCAAGCCGAAGAACACCATCCCAACCGTGAAGCACGGGGGTGGCAGCATCATGTTGTGGGGGTGCTTTGCTGCAGGAGGGACTGGTGCACTTCACAAAATAGATGGCATCATGAGTGAGGAAAATTATGTGGATATATTGAAGCAACATCTCAAGACATCAGTCAAGAAGTAAAAGCTTGGTTGCAAATGGGTCTTCCAAATGGACAATGACCACAAGCACTCTTCCAAAGTTGTGGCAAAATGGCTTAAGGACAACAAAGTCAAGGTATTGGAGTGGCCATCACAAATCCCTGACCTCAATCCTATAGAAAATCTCTGGGCAGAACTGAAAAAGCATGTGCGAGCAAGGAGGCCTACAAACCTGACTCAGTTATGCCAGCTCTGTCAGGAGGAATTGGCCAAAATTCAGCCAACTTATTGTGGGAAGCTTGTGGAAGGCTACCCAAAACATTTGACCCAAGTTAAACAATTTAAAGGCAATGCTACCAAATACTAATTGAGTGTACAGTATGTAAACTTCTGACCCACTGGGAATGTGATGAAAGAAATAAAAGCTGAAATAAATCAATCATTCTCACTACTATTATTCTGGCATTCCACATTCTTAAAATAAAGTGGTGATCCTAACTGACCTAAGACAGTGAATTTTTACTAGGATTAAATGTTGGTAATTGTGAAAAACCAGAGAGAGAGAAGGTGGGTGAGAAAGAGCAAGAGAGCACCAGAAAGAGAGATAGATCTCACCATTTTGGTTTCAAAGTGTGTGGTGCACCCGAAGGGGTAGACCAAGGGGGACAGAGAGCCTATAGGTCTACAGGATAATTTGCTTAACTGAGTGTAATTAAATTGGCACGTGTGTATTTTCATTAGTTTGTCATGCGTCTTAATTATCACACGGGCACCACACGCGCATTAAAAAGCCTAGTTTGAGCAGGACAATCACCCGTCAGACACCGAGAGCTGCAGGGCCCGGTTGGATAAAACATTGAAATAAATATTCCCCTCATCTTTTCCATTACAGTTTCCTTAAACTTAAAGTCAGTCGCAAACAACTTTTTAAGGCGAATTTCCCCTTTAAATTAAGTCAAAATGTTCACATTGAGGGCCCCGGTTGCATAAAACATCTTAAGTGTTTCCCTTAAGGGTTTACTTACCTTAGGGAATACTTTTCCCCTTACCTAAGGGAATTGTTTAAGGGCGTTGCATCGAGCTCCACAAATATTTCCTTAGGTAAGGGCAAACAACAATGCTTAATCCCCATCAGGATCCATTTTTATTTTGGGGTGTAGTTACCCTTTTATTCAAGTGTGCAGCTAGCAAGAGGATGTTGTTTAGCGGTGTTTTTGTAGGGCACTTTGCAACTCCCTTATTTGTTTGTGGTTTGCAAAACAAATATCTGCTGGATTGATGAAAATAATCATGACAGGATTCTGTCAGGTAAGCATAGGCTAATTTTTAGTTAGCATTTCATTGAGAAGGCTTTTGAGAAACATTTCCATCTACACACAGACATTCCCATTGCCTCTTCAGAAAGTTGCAAGAAATACGAATCGCTGATGCATTCTGTTCATGTCTTATGATAAACTTGGGCAAATTAATAATTGTTCAATACATTTAGTTGATTCCCTACTAAAAAGGTAAATAGATTTTAGAATATTGTTGAAATCCGTTTTAATACCTGGATTACGTGAGGGACTTAATTATGATATTTGGACCAGAATGAGGCTACCTATACTACCTATTGTCCCTGTAGTGATGATTCACCATCTTCATCTTTTCATAAATTATCTGCAGATAAATCGCCAAAAAGTAGCCTATGCAAATTAGGGAGTCAAATGAATGGCTCTCTCATCGATTCGATAGGCTGACGAGACGAGTCACTCACTTTACAGTCACTGTCTGGCAAGCCCCAAAATCCTAGGAAAGGAAGCCTAGGAAATATGAATGATACCAGAAAACAATAATTAGGATTTTGACTCATCGTTACCACTTACATTACATGGGAGGTGCAAATTCACGAGCATCATGCTCTCTCCCTCCTCCGTGCAAAGAAATTTGACTGCAACCAACCATAGCACACACAAATTATACCGGGGAGGTGGGACAGACAGCAGGTGCCTATCCTATCAATAGATCACTAGAAGATGCATATCGTTCATTCTAGCCAGACAGGGCTTGACGGACAAGCAAAATGAAAGTAGTCTACTTAATTTGAAGTGGAAAATTTGTCTGTAGCCGCAGCCGGCGCTAATGGAAAACCCTGCTTGCTATTGTTTCAATAGTTTAAAAAAATGTCTGTTGTTTGTATGAACGCATAGTATTTTCTGTTGGTCACATAATTTTTACTGTTTGGAACAAATGTAAGCGTTTGTTAAGCGGTTAATGAGGGTCAGTTAGATGGCAGCATTGACAGGAATGTGCATCCCTAATAGAGAAAGATAGAAAAAGACACAGAGACAGAGACAGAGACAGAGAGAGACAGAGACAGAGACAGAGACAGAGAGAGAGAGAGAGAGAGAGAGATGCATCTGTTCCTAACCATTTTGGCCTCCGAGTGTGTGGTGTACCCCGAGGGAGAGTTGGAGCCGCTGCTGCCACCTCCCAGAGGAGGACCAGGGATACCGGGAATGTTGGGCACCATGTGTATGGGCCGGGCCAGCTAGAGACAGGATGCACACACACACACACATTTTAACAACCAAGGTTGGGGCTCATACAGTGTTTCAAAGTGCTTCATGTATTCTCCATGTGAATTAATACTCATTATAGACAACTAGTGCAAGCGTACAATTTAATTATTATTTGACTCCCTGACTGATATGTTATTACTCTGTTACTAATGTAATAATAATATGAATAAATGCCAGTCATCTGTGCAAACATTTTACATACGGGCATTCCGAGAATCGAACCCACTATACTGGCGTTGCAAGCGTCATGCTCTACCAACTGAGCTACGGGGGACCAGCTTCCAGGTAATGGTCAGCTTCCACTTGAATCAGAATTGGCAACAACCAATTCAACAAACCAGAGAAGGGCAGAGCGATAAAAGCAGGTTACTTACAGATATGACAGAGGCTATCTGCATGGGTCCAGGGAGGAGCCCGTTGGGAAGGTGCATCATCATGGGGTAGTGGCCTGTGGGAGAGCTAGAAGAGAGAGGTAGAGGGTTACTGATGGGAAAAAATATATATTTGGAAATCTTCATCTTGCCCTCTGATAGGCTAGGTGGAATTTACACCATATAGGATACACTTATCCAATCCTTTCAGTTCTACATAAATGGCCTAGGGGGTAGGGATTGTAAAAAAAAAAAGGGTTGAAGTGGGATTCGGCATTTAACAGCCATCTTTAACTGGATCTCCAGGCCCCACGGAGGACTAGCTTGGTTCCAGAACTGCTTATGCCATCTTCAGATCTGGAACCAGGTTTGTGGCGAGAAGACCAGTCACTCACCCCAATACGGTGCGGTTGGATGGTGGGGTGGGTGTGATGACAGAGGTGGGTGAAGGCATGGTGGGCTGCAGGGCGTCGAAGCCCAGGTGGAGGGGCAGAGAGCCTGGTCTGGGCCGCACCGGGAGGGCGCCTGGCCTCATGATTGTGGGGGTGGGGGCCGAACTCAGCGCTGGCCTCGGGGGAGTGTCCTGAGGAGAAGACAGGAGAGATTCTCCGTTCAACACCGGGTGAGTATAAGGTCCGCATGAGGTCAATAATGACTTGTTTCCAATGCATTCTGGATTGTTCCTTGATAGCACATAGACATAGTAAAGGAGGAGTCCAGCAGGCATGTTGTTCCTCTATCCTGTCATCCATTCGATCCCCATTAACAAACCACAGTGCCCATCCTGGTCTCTCACACCTACTTACTACGTGTTCCTCTGGCCCTGCCCTGTCCCCTACCTTTGGGTGTGACTGAAGGAACGTGACTGGCATGCCAACCCAGAACTCTAATCCTAACCAATTAGGTCATTCACAATGGGTTTGCTGGTCAGTCATGTCCCCTTAGTTTTGACCCCTACCTTTCCTCTTCTCACCATGGTGTCCCTGCTACTGTCTGACATGCTGGAAAAGGAATCTGGACTTCCTGGTGGGGAGGAGTCAACCTCAACAGGCGTCTCCTCCTTCACCTTCACGGCTTCTGCTGAAGGCGTCTGCAGGCTCATGTCCAGGGCCACTTCCCTGTTCGGGGCAGGGAGCTGGAGGAGGGGGGGGGGGGGGGGGGGGGGGGAGAGAGGGGGGGGGGGGGGGGAGAGGGAGACTGTGAGACACTACAAAGCACAGGAGAGATAGCCCTTCAGAAGATCCAGGACTCCAATCCCATTCCACCCCATTGCTCATGTGACTGACTGGGTTCCGATCCTGGTCTTCTGCGCGCAACAAGACCATTAGTCCACTGACCTAAAGCCAAGAGCTTACGCAAGTCTTCAGGTCTCAGATGGAGTAACTCGTTAGGCAAACGTGGTCCATGGAACCACCTGGATTCTACTCACAGGGTTCTTGGCCCGCTTGTCGTCATCCTCCTGGGCCTTCCTGAACTCCTCAGCGAAGGAGCTAGCCAGCTCGTTGAACAGCCCCACCTCCTCGCAGTTCTTCAGGAAGCGAGTGGGAGTAGGGGTCTGGTCTGGAACAGGAGGAAATGAGACACAGAGAAACGTCTATTTTAGAAAATCTCTCACCTTTTTTTCCATACTTACCGTGCAAAACAAAAACAGCCAACGGATGGATGTTTTATTCTGAAACACTTTGGCGTGGAGATTTAAAGCTAGAATCCTTAGTTGCTACATACATTTTTGGACATATAAATTAGTTATATATACACCCATTGATTATTGAATAATATAACTTAGCAACGGCTGATGAGCTTATATCAACTACCATACCCCATCGGAACCCAAAATATAAACTTGAGGGCATTCGATTATCTGGCCCGGGTTACCCCAGTGGAATGAGTTTGCACTGGAAAAGTGACTGCATTCGTTTTGGAATCGGGCTGCCTCACGGGCGTGAGGATTCTGTGTTTTCACATGCAAAAGTGATTGCTTTTGATAAAATAAAAACTATCTGCCTTCCCAATGAAAACAAGTTTGAACATATTTTATAGTCTCAAAAACCGACCCTAGGCAAGTGTCCAAGGTTTTGTTTCAATTATGGACTCTTTTGGCATAGAGGAACGACATCTCTGCCTACATCACTACTTTATCTGCTCGATTACAATATCCGCTTGAATAAAATAGTAGCTAGTAAGATGGAGATCACAGAGTTTTTTTTTAATGAGTGTATTTCACAAGTGGCTAGTTTGCATCATCTACCACTACAAAGGTTATGCCTGCAAACGTGGGTTTTGAATTGCGGAGATCTGGCATGTCTGCCTCGTGATTCGTTGGGAGAGTCCCCAGAATGTATTTTTTCCCCTTTATCGACGTAGGCAGTGGCGTAGTTCCTCTATGCCAAAAGAGTCCATCAGTGTTGCCTAGGGTCGGGTTTTCGAGACTATATATTATTTTAGGAAAAGGTTGTATGTTTCTGGATGTTCACCACGCTGCCTTGTTGACAGCCTGACAGTGCAGGAGGACGCTCCTCCCTCACCACTTTTGACCTTTCACATCACGGACCATACACCGGGGCACCACGGCTCAGGATAACAGAACTCCCTCCTCGTTTTATTCCAATGTTTGTAAACAATAGCTAAAACTATCATTTTGATATCATGGAAGGTCATTTATTGCATCCCTAGCTCTATGAATTTGAGAAAGGCTACATTTCTCCAGGCCCTTCCCTCAGCCCCCCCCCCCCCCCCCCCAAAAAAAACAAAGGCAGGGTGACCCTTTGTTATTCTTCAACTAAGGATTGTAGCTTTAAAAGATAAACAAAACAATCCAATATTCAACTGAAGGTCTTCAGGGAAATAAAACAAGACAGGACAGGTGGTGACAGAGATGCCATTTCTGACTAAAATGTTTCGGTGACCACAACAAGTGACAAGAGTACCAAAGGTGACAGTAGAGTAATAAAGTTGAATAGACCAGACTCACTAGGAGAACCAGTACCTTGGATAATGACAGAGTCAGTCCTGGCAGGGGCAAACTTCAGACTCATCTCATGTTTGTGTTTGTGTACAGCCAGGTGGTCCTCGTTGGTAAACCTCTGAAGAAAGGGGGGGGGGGGGGAGAGAGTTGATGAAGATGATTAAACGCACACACACACATACACAACTAGAAATCTAGTCTATTTAACAGTTTTGATAATAATTGATTTAGACTAAAAAAGGTAGGCTATAGCCTGTTTGACCAGCAAGCTTCAAATGAAAAATAAACCTTAAATAGTCTATGGAAGGATGGAGTCTGCTGCATTCATTTGCAACAATTGGGAACATGTAGGAGACAATATTTTCTACAATATCAGTCTACTGTACAAACACAACATGAGCAGATTAATAAACAACATTATTGACCAAGTTAAAGACGATCTGAAAGAATGTGTCGGTAACTCTGCATTAAATTATATAACTGATTTATTTTGAACGAAAGCCACGAAACTAGCGTATGAGTGAGTCCCCAGCTTTATGCCTACAAATAGCCTATCACTCGAGTCATTCAACATTACTTACTTAGATTTTTTTTTATTAAGATAGCAAAATAGCTTACTAAAATAGGCCAAGCCTAAACAAATAAATTAAATAAACTAGTAAATTGACTAAATAAAACTAAAATGCAATAGCTAAGGTCTGTAAAATATGGGTAACCTTTCTCCCCTCTTTATATACAATGTGCATAAATGAGGCCCATACAGACGATTTGGCTGTCGGTTTTTCCATCCCTGGCCTGTAGGCTACTCTCTGTCATTCAGTTTCTTCTTCACGTCAGCAAAGAACGACTCCATGTCTCAGAAACTCACTTCGTTTAACCTATGGGCTATCCCCAATTTCCGCTGCGTCATCCTCTCCTACAAGTAGACTATTTTACCATGCGTCACGTCAGCAAAGAACGACTCCATGTCTCAGAAACTCACTTCGTTTAACCTATGGGCGATCCCCGATTTCCGCTGCGTCGTCATCCTCTCCTACAAGTAGACTATTTTACCATGCGTCACGTCAGCAAAGAACGACTCCATGTCTCAGAAACTCACTTCGTTTAACCTATGGGCGATCCCCGATTTCCGCTGCGTCGCCGTCCTCTCCTACAAGTAGACTATTTTACCATGCGTCACGTGCAGTGCACACTGGCTCGTTTTCATAATCTGGAGGGTTAACTACAAAATGTTTTCATCTGACCTGGTCGGATCCCGGGTAATCAATCGGGTTGGGGGTAGATCCGTGAAAAAAAACAAACAAAGAGAGAGAGACAGAGAGAAGGAGAGAAAGAGCGAGAGAGAGGTGATAATCTATTAGGCCTGATGCTCAGTCGGTTAGGTGCAAGAAAGCACCTCAAATATCAGATGTCAAGTCACAGAATCATATACATTTGACTTGCTATCTTTTGGAACACATTCATACTGTATCACTTTGGGTTGCACCACAAAGAATATCTGTGATGTACAATACACTCTGGTTTTTGTACCGCAGCCCTTTCAAACTAGACAACATGTCTTGGACACTGAAAACACATTGACTCAACAGTTTGCTCAGCAGGGAAGTGGAATGCTAGGCCTGCATGTTGGCTTACTGTACATCATTTGTTCTTAACTGACTTGCCTAGTAAAATAAAAAAAAGTAAAATAATTGATCTAGCATCTGCTGTGCACTTGTTCTTCTACTGCATTTGTAAGACATATTGTCCACTAAACAAGTGGCCTAGAGCACAAGTATGTGTTCATTCAAGGTATGTGTTCTTCTCTAGTGCTACAATAGTCTTCCTCTGTCAGTCTTTCTGTATTTGTTCTCTTCCCTTTTGGAGTTGCTTTGGTTTAGTTTTAGTTTACAGAACTAGATTGTGTTCATTAGGCACCAAACGGAAGGAAACGCGCCGAAACCGGGATGGACTACGTGTCACTATGTCCAATAAGAAAAACAATTCAGTTTGCTGTTACAAAACTTTTTGATACATTTTACCCTGATGAATGCGACCGTGGAGGTGAATCAGGAGGGGATGCAGTAGGTGGAATTTGAATCATTATGGCTTTAGCATTTAGGCTGAGGCCCAAACGTTACCCTATTTCCTATTTAATGCACGACTTTGATCACGGCCCAAAGGCTCTGGCCGAAAGTGGTGCACTACATAGGGGATAGGGTGCTACTTGTGACGCAGACTTTAGTTTCTCCTCCGTCGTCTTCTGAAATGAAGGCTATTTCTGGCTGCGTGAGTGTCACAGTAACAAGTTCAGTTGTGAGAGAGGGGGGAGAGAGAGGGAGACAAAGAGAGAGAGCGCCAAGTGGAAACACTGTCAAGTGTCAGGAGCATATTTTTAGCCAGTACCAGTTAGCGGTAGCGTCACCAATACACTCATACGTCTCACAGACTGACAGTATCTTTCCTGTGACCAAGACAACTGGGTCGGGCTATGGGAAACCATCTAAAATTAGCCTCTCTGACCTGTACGTACGTAGGAGATACTGGAAGTAAGGATTATCATACCTAACAATAAATAGCAAACAGGTCAAAACGGAGACCCTGTCGCTGTAAACTCAAATTCTACAGAAGGATTCTTGGAAAGGCCAGACTAACACCAGGACAAGGCTTCCCCATATGAATATGCTATGTGCATAGTACACAGCAAGACAAGGTCTGGACATGACCTGAATAAAATCATACTTCTGTTCGGAATAAATAACACACACAGACACAAAAAGGGCAGCCAAGAGTTTGAGTGTGAAGGTGTCAAAACACACCCAAGGAGCATCAACACACTATGCTATGATGATTCACAACGTGTTGACACACACACACACACACACACACACATTAGGGTTGGGCGATGTCAATCTTCATCCTATCGTGATTATGTAGCCATAAAACCCCACATTGTGATATACGAGGGTATTGCCCCCTATTGGCCAACCCCATATTATTTGTACTCAGCTAAAATTACAGTTAGGCTATAGCGTGAAATCGAATGCTTCAACAGGACAAATCATGACAAAAGATAATGTTGAAAGCCCGGGTAGAGACTAACTGCAGGCAAATCTTTTCTAATATTTATTTCTGATGGAGGAGCTGCAGCATAGAACAGGTGTGTGTGTGTGGCGCCCACATGATGGAACGGTGACTGTCTGATGAGGAACGGTCTTACCGTAGTGAGTAAGTAAGAGAGCACTCTAGGTTCTTCAGAACTGGAAAATAAATAGCTTAATTCGCCCCATAAAATAATAAATAAATAGTATTTGTTTCTTCTATCTCTCGTAAAGCTTTGATTGAGAAGAGCCTATGCCTAGGCTATTAGACTTCCATTCTTGCGATTTTTGAAAGCAGCAACTTTAGGACAACACCAGGCTAGAATACTTGGCAAATAAGTGACTGTGACTAACTTGTCTTACATTTTTTTTTAAGACAGGTTATTATTAGTCATTTTTACATTTGAGTCATTTAGCAGATGCTCTTATCCAGAGCGACTTACATTAGTGGGTGTATGAATTTTCATTTTTCTTTTTTTAAATGCGTGGTCCTCTGTCTACCTTAGGTTTTTAGGCTGTTCAAACAACTTTTTAAGATGGAACTCCGTTACGTTTATTGTTTGATCGGGAGAAAGCCATGCATAAAACGATCAATGTGTAGCCTATAGCCCAAAGTCATATTCATAGCCTATCGAATGGAGAGAGAAGGCTATATTGTATATAGCCTACGTTTTTTTTTAAAACAGCTCCACACAAGATAGTTGAGTAGTGTCATTTTACGCCGCGTCGGTGGAAATCTCGGCTCCGTCTGGCCTACATTCCTCGCTTGCGTTCTGTATGCAACATACTTATTGAAATAGGTTTAAGCAAATAGGAATTACCCAGAATGTCACTTGTGCTGCCGTGTTGTGCACTTCGAGACAGCCAAGTTCAAATAGGCTAAAGCTTTGTCCGTCACATCACGATGTCGTCACCATCGACGATGTCGTCACCATCGACGATGGCTGCCAATCATCGTCAATCATCGACGATACTATCATAATATCGCCCAACTCTTAACACACACACACACACACACACACACACACACACGCGCACACACACACAGGCAAGTCAGCTACAGACAGACATCAGTGTTGATTCAACCAAATCTCAAAGGACATCCTGTACCTTTTATTTTAGCATCCACTGTAGCCTTTCTGTAACTGATTAATAAATGAATCATGTCAATAAATTAAATATGATACAACATTGTTGTTCTTACAGAAGCAAGTCAAGTGGAAGCTAAACTCAGTGTTGTGGTAACTTCAATTGAGTCCCTTGGTGTCCTGAAGGTTCCGAGAGGGAAAAGGAGCCAACAAGCAATCAATTATTCATTCCAGACGCATGTTACGGTGTGTGTGCGTGTGTGTGTGTGCGCGCGGCACAGTGTCTAAACACTAAAATGCAGAGGAAAACACAGACTACAACACTAATGATTTCTTCTATAACAAAAAGAGACAAAGTAATAACATCAATAATTCCATCTCCACTCTCTTAACAATGCAGTCGTCTGTTGCCTGCAAGCTGTCCACAGTAAAATATGTGGTAACACTTTTAGAAGCATGAGGGAGCCTTTATAATGTTTCCTAATAACAAGGCATCAATAGTCAAGGAGGGAAGAACCAGAGAGCGCGAGGTGTTGAGAAGACATCTTTCTTAACATCTTCACTAGGATTGTATTGTAATGTTGTACTAGGCTTTAAAACAACTAGCCTATAGGTGAAATCTAGCACCTTAGGACAGAGTACAACAACACCCGTCTTGTTATGACTGCTATTCATCATGTTCTGCTGGCCAAAACCAACATTACATTAGACATGATTGTGGCTTGTGTAGTCGTAGACATACATAACTGCCAAAGCAGTCACTCGTGTTGCACGTCGCTAACATCCAGTACGGCTTCGTCCCAAATGGCACCCTATTCCATATACAGTGCGCTACTTTTGATCACAGCCCTATGGGACTAGGGTGCCATTTGGGATGCCGTCAGCCACAGACATTTAGTGCCCAGCCGAGTCACTATATGGGTCTTCAACCTCCGTGTCTGCAGGGCAGTAGAAGTGAGACAGAGACGGGTTGAAACAATAACGGCGCCTAGATTACTCATCTGTACTGCCTGCTGCCTGTGACTCACTGGCTGGCTGAATGGGAGGAGACACATCCTTGTTAGCAATGTATCGCAACACCGCTAGGCTAGCTGTCTCTGTCAGTGATCAGTGTATTGTCCATGTGGGCTCTCACTGAGAAAAAGAAGTAGCCAAGCCATGTTCGACTAGCTAGCTATCATTAACAGTGCGATCAGTGTGTGTGTGTGTGTGGTCCATGAGGGCTCTTCCAGAGAAACAGAAGAGCTAATCCATTAAATATCCTACATTAAAATTGTTTTGCAATTCTAGCTTCCTAGCGAGTCATTGTCAAGCCAATAAGGAGTTGGCGAAAGAACAGAAACAGACTGGCAATAGGAACGTGTTGTGTTGTCCATGTGGACACTCAGTCAGTGACAGAAACAGACTGGCAATAGGAACGTGTTGTGTTGTCCATGTGGACACTCAGTCAGTGACAGAAGCAGACTGGCAATAGGAACGTGTTGTGTTGTCCATGTGGACACTCAGTCAGTGACAGAAACAGACTGGCAATAGGAACGTGTTGTGTTGTCCATGTGGACACTCAGTCAGTGACAGAAGCAGACTGGCAATAGGAACGTGTTGTGTTGTCCATGTGGACACTCAGTCAGTGACAGAAACAGACTGGCAATAGGAACGTGTTGTCCATGTGGACACTCAGTCAGTGACAGAAACAGACTGGCAATAGGAACGCGTTGTACATGTGGACACTCAACCAGAAACATAAGCCGGTTAATGGCTAACTAAAACATGGTCTACTCTCTACCCAAGTTCTATTCCACTGACATCAGTGGGAAATTCCATTCATTTCACTACAGAACTAGGCCATGTACAGTATGAACGAATATCGTCAGTTTCAACTTCCCAATCAACTGATTGAGGAGGATGCTCACTTCGAGTTATTCCAGAGTCAACTGCTATAGACAACACACACTAAACACAAAGCCACACACACAAATACCAAGTACAACCATACAAGCACACACACACTATTGTACTAACACACACAAATACCAAGTACAGCCATACAAGCACACACACACACTATTGTACTAACACACACAAATACCAAGTACAACCATACAAGCACATACACTATTGTACAAACACACACAAATACCAAGTACAACCATACACACACACACACAAATACCAAGTACAACCATACACACACACACACACACACACACACACACACAACCACACACACCTGAAACCCGAGACAAGACAGAGGTAGTTGACGGCTTACCTGTCCACAGCCCGGAGCGTTGCACACAAAAGGTCGGTCGTCCCCCATCTTTGCAAAGAGTTTGCAATGTAACTGTGGGAAAGGAGAAGAGAACATGGTTGTCTTTTCTTTTCTTAATTTCCTCAAAGCGGTGCAGTTGGTCCTCCAGTAGACTAGTCCAGAAAACAACAAAGCAGGAATACTCCTGTCCTGCTGGTAGGCTAGCTGTAGTCAGGGCAGCCAGGAAGCAGAATGGATTTAAAAATAACCTACCCAAGCAGGGAGGAAAACACACACGGACACACACACACACAAAGCTAGGCAGCGAGATCAGGTCTCCCTGGTGGTGTTTCCTTCATACAAGGGGCTTTCAGCTGGCCAATGAATGAGGAGAAGCTTACAGGGGAGAAGGAAGCTAGCATTTGGTTAATACATAGACTTCTCCATCACACCCACCACTAGTCCCCAAGCACCCATTCTTGACTCAGTCTCTCGCTCTTTTTTTCTGTAGGCTCTCTCGCTCTCCCTCTTTTTGCCAGCTCCCTTAATCTTTCAGATTCAACTACCACTCTATAGTCCTGTAGCCTACACGTCAATGGCCCCCCTCCTTCACCTACTTTTTGAAGGATGTCATCTCTAATTCCACAGCTTAAATATCTGTGCGCCATAATACCCCCCTAGTGACCCTCAACAACCGTCTTTCACCTCACCTCGGATACGTCCCAAATGGCACCCTGTGTCACTGCATAGTGCACTACTTTTGACCTCAACCCCATGGGCCCGGGTCAAAAGTATTCCCTACATAGGGAATAGGGTGCCATTTTGGACGTAGCCCCTTATCGTATGATCTCATTTGCCTGTTCTTGTCTGCTGCTGTCACCCCACTTTCTCAGTGACTTTACTGCCACAAGCAAAACAGAAACCAAGCACGTTCAGAATGCCGTACCAAGAACCCCTAGTCTAACGAGAAGAGACCAAGCTCATAGCTGAGAAGGGAAGGGCACTACAGTTGATGAATGGGAGACACTACTCTCAGCTGGATTTTGGAAGGTGTGAATTGTCAAGAGTTTGAAACTCGCTCGTCAAAACTTGTTGCCAATAAGGTACAACACTGTAAATTCGATTTAGGCCTATGCTGCTCTGGGTCGTACTCATTAGTGCACAACGTAACAAAACATTATGCAATGGACAAAGAAAACAAGCATTGGACAAAATCAGATTGTATTGGACAAATTCCCTCCCGGTTTCAGGACATTTCCTCTAGGCCCACCCACCTCCTCTCTAATCTGCAGTTTCAGTTCATTTCACCCACCTCTCTCAACTCACATTTCCTTGCATAGGCCTATACTCTACTATTGACAAATGTGACATAACACACATACAGCACCATTAAGTTTCTCCTCCCAGACCGTGTGCGAGTACAGTTGAACTGACATGACCTAAAAGCTTGTTTGGCGGTTACAGGCCTGGGTTCAACTTTGTCTCCCCTCCCTTGCTCGCTCTTCTCCTCACCTCTTCCTCCCTCTTCTGCTCACCCTCTCTTCTATCCCACCCTCTCTTCTATCCCACCCTCTCTATTTTCCTCTCTTCCCTCTCTCCCCCACAGAGAAGACAGGTTCGGAAGTTTAGTAAAGATAACTTGGGTCATGAAATGTTTATCATGGGATGTGATGTTGGGGATAGGACATTAACATTGAATGACCAAGTTATCTTTACTAAACTTCCCAACCTGACTTCAAGTGGAGCATGGGAGAAGAGAGGGATGGAGAGACAGGAGAGGGAAGGATGAGAAGAGATGATACTTGGGGGCGGGAGGGGGGGGGCGTTATGGCATACATTTTTCAGCAGCACTCTGTTCTAACGTCCCAACACAAACCTCTAGATGACGTCTGGCAACAACTATTACACAACGCAAGTCCCACAACACACACACACACACACACACACACACACAACAGATTATACAACAGCATCACGTTCTCCTCCAATAACATCCACTGAAGATGCCATGTAGATCGGTAACCATGTAAATATCTGTAAGAAACCAAGTAATTACAACCTGTTATAGGCCTTTTTACATGGTAATTACATTGCCAGGTAGGCCTACTGTGTAACCCTATTGTAACTGTACATTTACATACTTGACTTACAACCTTTTATAGACCACTAGTTTTAGTAGCACTTATCATGTTTCCACTGTTCAATCTCTCGTCTCTCTCGAAAAATACAAAGGCTGCATCTTATTTGCCTACAAAAAGCAGGCTGGCCTATCCTTCCCCAGTGTGATCAAAAGGAGGAAACGGAACACATACAAAGGCAGAGGAGCAGAGGGCTTGATTCCTAACAGACCTCACAGGCTGGGTCAGCGTCCCAAATGGCACCCTATTCCATATTTAGTGCACTTCCTTTGACCCTTTGGGCCCTCGTCAAAAGCGGTCCCCAAATTCAGTAATATGACATTTGGGATGCAGCCTTGTGTGTGGAGCGGAGAGCAGCGAGCCAATACAGCAGGCTGGTGTTAGGCCTCTTACAATGCCCACACTAAAACACAATTAGAGTCTATTTGGGCAGAGATGTGTGAGTTCAGACGGTCTACACACGACAATACACCAGCAACTCTTTACACTCATGGTGTGCACTAACATCAAGGACAAAAACTGGACGGAGCAGAAGGCGGGGTGGGGGACAGACTTTTAATTGTACACTTGATTGCATGGATATGCTTCTTGAAACAAGCCATTACACTTCGTAATTATCATGGCATTTCAATATTATTCAGGTAATTACTTCTAAATATTAAAATCAACAAATTAAGAAATGCCAGGTTGGACAGGATCTGTGGCATTTTTGTATTGACAACATTAACAGAGTCAAAATAAAGATATATGCCTAACTTGTTCTTGTCTGTTGGCTTTTCTACACAAACGTTTTTTTTAAGACAGAGTCTATCTCGACGCACAAAACCACTCGAACAAAGTCGGATGGATTTCTTACCCCACTTTTCCCAAAATATTCACATTACGTCACAGACCTTGCAGCTGCGGTCATTTGATGGCAGTGGCATAAGTTCTTCAAAGAGAGAAGGCCGTCGTGAGAGAAATGATGTAGCTTAAGCTACTGAAAATAGGCCTTTTACTAGATTAAATCATAAAAAGGAGCGTTTGAGTCTTCTTAAAGAGATAGATATTTTAGGAAACTTTCTTAATGGAAGTCCAGTGCATTGGGAAAGTGTTCAGACTCCTTGACTTTTCCCACTTCGTTACGTTACAGCCTTATTCTAAAATGGATTAAATACCCCCCCCCCCCCCCCCCCTCAATCTAAAGCCCATAATGGCAAAGCAAAAACAGGTTTATAAAATGTTTGCAAAATGTATAAAAACGTTTTTTTAACTGAAATATCACATTTACATAAGTACTCAGACCCTTTACTCAGTACTTTGTTGAAGCGCCTTTGGCAGCGATAACAGCCATGGCACCATAAGCTTGGCACACCTGTATTTGGGGAGTTTCTCCCATTGTTCTCTGCAGATCCTCTCAAGTGCTCTCGGGTTGGATGGGGAGCGTCACTGCACAGCTATTTTCAGGTCTCTCAAAATATGTTAGATTGAGTTCAAGTCCGGATTCTGGCTGGGCCACTCAAGGACATTCAGAGACTTCAAATGAAATGAAATTGCGCCGAATACAACAGGTGTAGGACCTTACAGTGAAATGCTTACTTACAAGCCCTTAACCAACAATGCTTTAAGAAGTTAAGAAGTTAAGAAAAAAAGTGTTAAATAGAAAATAGTACAAATAGCTAAACAGCAGCAGTGAAATAACAAGTGAGGCTATATACAAGGGGTACCGGTACAGAGTCAATGTGCGGGGGTAATATGTACTAGTAGGTAGAGTTAAAGTGACAACGCATAGATTATAAACAGAGAGTAGCAGCAGGGGTCTTGGTAGCCCTTTGATTAGATGTTCAAGTGTCTTATGGCTTGGGGGTAGAAGCTGTTAAGAAGCCTTTTGGACCTCGACTTGGTGCTCCGGTACCGTTTGCCGTGTGGTAGCAGAGAGAACAGTCTACGACCAGGGTGGCTGGAGTTTTTGATCATTTTTAGGGCCTTCCTCAGTCACTACCTGGTATAGAGGTCCTGAATGGCAGGAAGTTTGGCCCCAGTGATGTACTGGGCCGTACGCACTACCCGCTGTAGCGCCTTACGGTGGGAGGCCGAGCAGTTGCCATCCCAGGCTGTGACGCAACCCGTTAGGATGCTCTTGGTTGTGCAGCTGTAGAACCTTTTGAGGATCTGAGGACCCATGCCAAATATTTTCAGTCTCCTGATGTGGAATAGGCTTTGCAGTGCCCTCTTAGTGTGTTTGGACCATGACAGTTTGTTGGTGATGTGGACACCAAGGAACTTGAAGCGCTCAACCTGTTCCACTACAGCCCTGTCAATGAGAATGGGGGCGTGCTCGGTCCTCCTTTTCCTGTAGTCCACAATCATCTCCTTTGTCTTGATCATGTTGAGGGAGAGATTGTTGTCCTGGCACACACACAACCAGGTCTCTGACATCCTCCCTATAGGCTGGGTCATCGTTGTCAGTGATCAGGCCTACCACTCGTGTCATCAGCAAACTTGATGGTGTTGGAGTCGTGCCTGGCCGTGCAGTCATGAGTGAACAGGGAGTACAGGAGGGACTGCCTTCGTGTTGAGGATCAGCGTGGCGGATGCGTTGTTACCTACCCTTACCACCTGGGGGTGGCCCATCAGGAAGTCCAAGATCCAGTTGCAGAGGGAGGTGTTTAGTCCCAGGGTGTCACGATGGTGTTGAACGCTGAGATGTAGTCAATGAATTGCATTCTCACATAGGTGTCCCTTTTGTCCAGGTGGGAAAGGGCAGTGTTGTGTGCAATAGAGATTGCATCATCTGTGGATCTGTTGAGGCGGCATGCAAATTGGAGTTGGTCTAGGGTTTCTGAGATAATGGTGTTGATGTGAGCCATGACCAGCCTTTCAAAGCACTTCATGGCTACAGACGTGAGTGCTACGAGTGGCAGTCATTTAGGCAGGTTACCTTAGTGTTCTTGTGCACAGGGACTATGGTGGTCTGCTTGAAACATGTTGGTATTACAGACTCAGTCAGAGACAAGTTGAAAATGTCAGTGAAGACACTTGCCAGTTGGTCAGTCCATGCTCGGAGTACACGTCCTGGTAATCCGTCTGGCCCTGCGGCCTTGTGAATGTTGACCTGTATAAAGGTCTTAATCATCGGCAATAGAGAGCGTGATCACACAGTCGTCCGGAACGGCTGGTGCCGTCATGCATGTTTCAGTGTTACTTGCATAGAAGTAATTTAGCTCGTCTGGTAGGTTCGTGTCACTGGGCAGCTCGTGGCTGTGCTTCCCTTTGTAGTCTGTAATAGTTTGCAAGCCCTGCCACAGCCAACGAACATCGGAGTTGGTGTAGTACGATTCGATCTTAGTCCTGACAAGGGCCGCCTCCCCTTGTCTTACCAGAGGCCGCTGTTCTACACTGGCGAAAAAGCTTAAAACCCGCCAGATATATGTTAATCATGTCGTTGTTCAGCCACGACTCGGTGAAACATAATATATTACAGTTATTAATGTCCCATTGGTAGAATATACACTACCGTTCAAAAGTTTGGGGTCAGTTAGAAATGACCTCGTTATTGAAAGAAAAGCACATTTAATGTCCATTAAAATAACATCAAATTGATCAGAAATACAGTGTAGACATCGTTAATGATGTAAATGACTATTTAAGCTGGAAACGGCAGATTTTTAATGGAATATCTAAATAGGCGTAAAGAGGTCCATTATCAGCAACCATCACTCCTGTGTTCCAATGGCACGTTGTTAGCTAATCCAAGTTTATAATTTTAAAAGGTTAATTTGACCATTAGAAAACCTTTTTTGCAATTATGTTAGCACAGCTGAAACTGTGGTCCTGATTAATGCAGCAATAAAACTGCCTTTCTTTAGACTAGTTGAGTATCTGGAGCATCAGCATTTGTGGGTTCGATTACAGGCTCAAAATGGTCAGAAACAAATACCTTTTTTTCTGAAACTCGTCAGTCTTTTCTTGTTTGAGAAATGAAGGCTCTTCCATGCGAGAATTGCTATTAAACTAAAGATCTTGTACACCGCTGTGTAGTACTCCCTTCACAGAACAGCGTAAACTGTCTGTAACCAGAATAGAAAGAGGACTGGGAGGCCCCGGTGCACAACTGAACAAGAGGACAAGTACATTAGAGTGTCTAGTTTGAGAAACAGACATCTCACAAGTCCTCAACTGGCAGTTTCATTAAATAGTACCCGCAAAACAGCAGTCTCAACTAGAGGTCGACCGATTATGATTTTTCAACGCCGATACCTCAGCCAATTGTTTTTTTGTAATAATGACAATTACAACAATACTGAATGAACACTTATTTAACTTAATACATCAATAAAATCAATTTAGCCTCAAGTAAATAATGAAACATGTTCAATTTGGTTTAAATAATGCAAAAACAAAGTGTTGGAGAAGAAAGTAAAAGTGCAATATGTGCTATGTAAGAAAGCTAACGTTTCAGTTCCTTGCTCAGAACATGAGAACATATGAAAGCTGGTGGTTCCTTTTAACATGATTCTTCAATATTCCCAGGTAAGAAGTTTTAGGTTGTAGTTATTATAGGAATTATAGGACTATTTCCCTCTATACCATTTGTATTTCATTAACCTTTGACTATTGGATGTTCTTACAGGCACTTTAGTATTGCCAGTGTAACAATATAGCTTCCGTCCCTCTCCTCGCTCCTCCCTGGGCTCGAACCAGCAACACAACGACAACAGCCACCATCGAAGCAGCGTTACCCATGCAGAGCAAGGGGAACAACTACTAGAAGGCTCAGAGCGAGTGACGTTTGAAATGCTATTAGCGCGCGCTAACTAGCTAGCCATTTCACATCGGTTACACCAGCCTCATCTCAGGAGTTGATAGGCTTGAAGTCATAAACAGCGCAATGCTTGACACACAATCAAGAGCTGCTGGCAAAACGTACGAAAGTGCTGTTTGAATGAATGTTTACGCGCCTGCTTCTGCCTACCACCGCTCAGTCAGATACTTGTATGCTTGTATGCTCAGTCAGATTATATGCATTGCAGGACACGCTAGATAATATCTAGTAATATCATCAACCATGTGTAGTTAAACTAGTGATTATGATTGATTGTTTTTTATAAGATAAGTTTAATGCTAGCTAGCAACTTACCTTGGCTTACTGCATTCGCGTAACAGGCAGTCTCCTTGTGGAGTGCAACGAGAGAGAGGCAGGTCGTTATTGCGTTGGACTAGTTAACTGTAAGGTTGCAAGATTGGGTCCCCCGAGCTGACAAGGTGAAAATCTGTCGTTCTGTCCCTGAACGAGGCAGTTAACCCACCGTTCATAGGCCGTCACTGAAAATAAGAATGTGTTCTTAACTGACTTGCCTAGTTAAATAAAAAGGTATATACAAAAAAAAATATATATATATATATATATATATATATATATTTTTTTTTTTTTATTTAAATGGGCAAATCGGTGCCCAAAAATACAGACCCAGGCCCTAATTAATAGGCCATTCTGATTAATCGGTCGACCTCTAGTCTCAACGTCAACAGTAAAGAGCCGACTCCAGGAGGCTGGACTGATTGGAGTGCTGCTGAGATGGTTGTCCATCTGGAAGGTTCTAGTGGTGTGGGGGTTGTACTTTGGCAAAGTGGATGGGGTTATATCCTGCCTGTTTGGCACTGTCTGGGGTGGTATCGTCGGATGGGGCCACAGTGTCTCCCGACCCCTCCTGTCTCAGCCTCCAGTATTTATGCTGAAGTCATTTGTGTGTCGGGGGGCTGTCTGTTATATCTGGAGTACTTCTCTTGTCTTATCTGGTGTCCTGTGTGAATTTAAGTATGCTCTCTCTAATTCTCTCTTTCGTTCTCTCGTAGGACCTGAGCCCTAGGACCATGCCTCAGGACTACCTGGCCTGATGACTCCTTGCTGTCCCCAGTCCACCTGGCCGTGCTGCTGCTCCAGTTTCAACTGTTCTGCCTGCGGCTATGGAACCTGACCTGTTCACTGGACGTGCTACCTGTTCAACGCTCTAGAGACAGCAGGAGCGGTAGAGATACTCTGAATGATCAGCTATGAAAAGCCAACTGACATTTACTCATGAGGTGCTGACCTGTTGCACCCTCGACAACCACTGTGATTATAATTATTATTACTACTATTATTAGACCCTGCTAGTCATCTATGAACATTTTAACATCTTGGCCATGTTCTGTTATAATCTCCACCTGGCACAGCCAGAAGAGGACTGGCCACCCCTCATAGCCTGGTTCCTTTCTAGGCTTCTTCCTAGGTTCTGACCTTTCTAGGGAGTTCTTCCGAGCCACCGTGCTTCTACACCTGCATTGTTTGCTGTTTGGGGTTTTAGGCTGGGTTTCTGTACAGCACTTTGTGACATCGGCTGATGTAAGAAGGGCTTTATAAATACATTTGATTGATTGATGATCTCCACAGAGGAGCTCTGTCAGAATGACCATCGGGTTCTTGGTCACTTCCCTGACCAAGGACCTTCTCCCGTGATTGCTCAATTTAGCTGAGCAGCCAGCTCTAAGAAGAATCTAGGTGGTTCCAAACTCCTTCAATTTAAGAATGATGGAGGCCACAGTTCTTGGGGACCTTCAATGTTGCAGCCCGACCCCCGCACCTCTCTGACTCTGTAATCTGGAAGACACATTTCAGTTGAAGGCATTCAGTTGTACAACTGACTAGGTATCCCCCTTTGCTTTCCCTTTTTACACACAATTCCCACGACCTCAAGGCTTGGTTTTTGCTCTGACATGCACTGTCAACTGTGGGGCCTTATATAAACAGGTGTATGCCTTTCCAAATCATGACAAAACAATTGAATTTACCACAGGTGGACTCCAATCAAGTTGTAGAAACATCTGAAGGATGATTTGCAAAAAATTCTAAAAACCTGTTTTCACATTGTCATTATGGGGATGTGTAGATTTTTTACATTTTTAATTTCACCTTTATTTAATTAATCAGGTAGGCCAGTTGAGAACAAGTTATCATTTCCAACTGCGACCTGGCCAAGATAAAGCAAAGCAGTGCGACACAAACAACACAGAGTTACACATAAACAAACGGGTTTGGTGACAAATATGAAGCGAGGGCCAGCCAACGAGAGCATACAGGTCGCAGTGTTGCTTTGGTGACAAAACGGAAGGCACCATGATAGACTACATCCAGTTTGGTTTTTTATTTTTAATTTGACCCTTTTCTCCCCAATTTCGTGGTATCCAATTGTTTTAGTAGCTACTATCTTGTCTCATCGCTACAACTCCCGTACGGGCTCGGGAGAGACGAAGGTTGAAAGCCATGCGTCCTCCGATACACAACCCAACCAAGCCGCACTGCTTCTTAACACAGCGCGCATCCAACCCGGAAGCCAGCCGCACCAATGTGTCGGAGGAAACACCGTGCACCTGGCAACCTTGGTTAGCGCGCACTGCGCCCAGCCCGCCACAGGAGTCGCTGGTGCGCGATGAGACAAGGACATCCTTACCGGCCAAGCCCTCCCTAACCCGGGACGACACTAGGCCAATTGTGCGTCGCCCCACGGACCTCCCGGTTGCGGCCGGTTACGACAGAGCCTGGGCGCAAACCCAGAGTCTCTGATGGCACAGCTGGCGCTGCAGTACAGCGCCCTTAACCAGTTTGCTGAGTAGAGTGTTGGAGGTTATTTTGTAAATGACATCACAGAAGCCAAGGATCGGTAGAATAGTCAGTTTTACAATGGTATGTTTGGCAGAATGAGTGAAGGAGGCTTTGTTGCAAAATAGGAAGCCGATTCTAGATTACATTTTGGATTGGAGATGCTTAATGTGAGTCTGGATGGAGAGTTTACAGTCTAACCAGACACCTAGGTATTTGTAGTTGTCCACATATTCTAGGTCAGAACCGTCCAGTAGTGATGCTAGTCGGGAAGGAGGGTGTGGGCAGCAATCGGTTTTAGAGCATGCACTTAGTTTTACTAGCATTTAAAAGCAGTTGGGAGGCCACGGAAGGAGTGTTGTATGGCATTGAAGTTCGTTTGGGGGTTTGTTAGCACAGTGTCCAAAGAAGGGCCAGATGTATACAGAATGGTGTCATCTGCGTAGAGGTGGATCAGAGAATCACCAGCAGCAAGAGCGACATCATTGATATACAGTGCCTTGCGAAAGTATTCGGCCCCCTTGAACTTTGCGACCTTTTGCCACATTTCAGGCTTCAAACATAAAGATATAAAACTGTATTTTTTTGTGAAGAATCAACAACAAGTGGGACACAATCATGAAGTGGAACGACATTTATTGGATATTTCAAACTTTTTTAACAAATCAAAAACGGAAAATTGGGCGTGCAAAATTATTCAGCCCCCTTAAGTTAATACTTTGTAGCGCCACCTTTTGCTGCGATTACAGCTGTAAGTCGCTTGGGGTATGTCTCTATCAGTTTTGCACATCGAGAGACTGACATTTTTTCCAATTCCTCATTGCAAAACAGCTCGAGCTCAGTGAGGTTGGATGGAGAGCATTTGTGAACAGCAGTTTTCAGTTCTTTCCACAGATTCTCGATTGGATTCAGGTCTGGACTTTGACTTGGCCATTCTAACACCTGGATATGTTTATTTTTGAACCATTCCATTGTAGATTTTGCTTTATGTTGTGGATCATTGTCTTGTTGGAAGACAAATCTCCGTCCCAGTCTCAGGTCTTTTGCAGACTCCATCAGGTTTTCTTCCAGAATGGTCCTGTATTTGGCTCCATCCATCTTCCCATCAATTTTAACCATCTTCCCTGTCCCTGCTGAAGAAAAGCAGGCCCAAACCATGATGCTGCCACCACCATGTTTGACAGTGGAGAAGGTGTGTTCAGCTGTGTTGCTTTTACGCCAAACATAACGTTTTGCATTGTTGCCAAAAAGTTAAATTTTGGTTTCATCTGACCAGAGCACCTTCTTCCACATGTTTGGTGTGTTTCTTGTGGCAAACTTTAAACGACACTTTTTATGGATATCTTTAAGAAATGGCTTTCTTCTTGCCACTCTTCCATAAAGGCCAGATTTGTGCAATATACGACTGATTGTTGTCCTATGGACAGAGTCTCCCACCTCAGCTGTAGATCTCTGCAGTTCATCCAGAGTGATCATGGGCCTCTTGGCTGCATCTCTGATCAGTCTTCTCCTTGTATGAGCTGAAAGTTTGGAGGGACGGCCAGGTCTTGGTAGATTTGCAGTGGTCTGATACTCCTTCCATTTCAATATTATCGCTTGCACAGTGCTGCTTGGGCTGTTTAAAGCTTGGGAAATCTTTTTGTATCCAAATCCGGCTTTAAACTTCTTCACAACAGTATCTCGGACCTGCCTGGTGTGTTCCTTGTTCTTCATGATGCTCTCTGCGCTTTTAACGGACCTCTGAGACTATCACAGTGCAGGTGCATTTATACGGAGACTTGATTACACACAGGTGGATTGTATTTATCATCATTAGTCATTTAGGTCAACATTGGATCATTCAGAGATCCTCACTGAACTTCTGGAGTTTGCTGCACCGAAAGTAAAGGGGCTGAATAATTTTGCACGCCCAATTTTTCAGTTTTTGATTTGTTAAAAAAGTTTGAAATATCCAATAAATGTCGTTCCACTTCATGATTGTGTCCCACTTGTTGTTGATTCTTCACAAAAAAATACAGTTTTATATCTTTATGTTTGAAGCCTGAAATGTGGCAAAAGTTTGCAAAGTTTAAGGGGGCCGAATACTTTCGCAAGGCACTGTATACAGAGAAAAGAGTCGGCCCGAGAATTGAACCCTGTGGCACCCCCATAGACTGCCAGAGGTCCGGACAACAGGCCCTGACAGGCCCAGAGGTCCAGACAACTGAACTCTGAGAAGTAGTCGGTGAACCAGGCGAGGCAGTCATTTGAGAAGCCAAGGCTATTGAGTCTGCCGATAAGAATTTGATGATTGATGAAGAAACAATTTAATTTAATCAATTTTAGAATAAGGCTGTAACGTAACACAATCTGGAAAAGGGGAAAGGGTCTGAATACTTTCTGAATGCACTGTATAGGCCTTGGCCTAGAGAGAATCAGAACTCACACACCCCCATAAGTCACCAGCATGTCAGGCACAACCTAATATTTCTGTGTGGTTTCCACCGTGAAGCATGGAGGTGGTGGTGTTTTGCTGGTGACACGGTTATTGATTTATTTAGAATTCAAGGCACACTTAACAAGCATGGCTACCACAGCATTCTGCAGCGATACACCATCCCATCTGGTTTGCACTTAGTAGGATTATAATTTGTTTTTACAACAGGACAATGACCCAAAACACACCTCCAGGCTGTGTAAGGGCTATTTGACAAAGAAGGAGAGTGATGGAGTGCTGCATCAGATGACCTGGCCTCCACAATCACCTGGTCCCAACCCAATTGAGATGGTTTGGACCGCAGAGTGAAAGAAAAGCAGCCAACAAGTGCTCAGCATATGTGGAAACTCCTTAAAGACTGTTGGAAAAGCATTCCTCATTAAGCTGGTTGAGAGAATGCCAAGAGTGTGCAAAGCTGTCATCAAGGCAAAGGATGGCTACTTTGAAGAATCTAAAATATATTTTGATTTGTTTAACACTTTTTTGGTTACTACACGATTCCATGTGTTATTTCATAGTTTTAATGTCTTCACTATTATTCTACAATGTAGAAAATAGTAAAAAATAAAAACCCTTGAGGTGTCCAAACTTTTGACTGGTACTGTATATTTAAAAGGACTTTGTTGACTTACTGTGTGAGGTGAAGAAAACATTACTGAGAAGCCCAGCTGGGCTCTTTCCTACATTTGACATTTGTTAGAAGCAGGCCAGATACTTCTATGCTCGCTCCGTCAACATTAACAGGACAGAGAGACCAGTCACTTGCTCATTGCTCACATGGAGAGTGTAAATGATGGTATGAAATAAACCAAAACTTGTTTCTCACAAGTGTAGCAGGATGTGAACTCTGCAAACAACGTTTCCACTCAGAGAAGGAGAACAGTAAATTACTGTAATTAATACAGTGCCTTGCGAAAGTACTCGGCCCCCTTGAACTTTGCGACCTTTTGCCACATTTCAGGCTTCAAACATAAAGATATAAAACTGTATTTTTTTGTGAAGAATCAACAACAAGTGGGACACAATCATGAAGTGGAACGACATTTCTTGGATATTTCAAACTTTTTTAACAAATCAAAAACTGAAAAATTGGGCGTTTTTGGCAACAATGCAAAACGTTATGTTTGGCGTAAAAGCAACACAGCTGAACACACCATCCCCACTGTCAAACATGGTGGTGGCAGCATCATGGTTTGTGCCTGCTTTTCTTCAGCAGGGACAGGGAAGATGGTTAAAATTGATGGGAAGATGGATGGAGCCAAATACAGGACCATTCTGGAAGAAAACCTGATGGAGTCTGCAAAAGACCTGAGACTGGGACGGAGATTTGTCTTCCAACAAGACAACGATCCAAAACATAAAGCAAAATCTACAATGGAATGGTTCAAAAATAAACATATCCAGGTGTTAGAATGGCCAAGTCAAAGTCCAGACCTGAATCCAATCGAGAATCTGTGGAAAGAACTGAAAACTGCTGTTCACAAATGCTCTCCATCCAACCTCACTGAGCTCGAGCTGTTTTGCAATGAGGAATTGGAAAAAATGTCAGTCTCTCGATGTGCAAAACTGATAGAGACATACCCCAAGCGACTTACAGCTGTAATCGCAGCAAAAGGTGGCGCTACAAAGTATTAACTTAAGGGGGCTGAATAATTTTGCACGCCCAATTTCAGTTTTTGATTTGTTAAAAAAAGTTTGAAATATCCAAGAAATGTCGTTCCACTTCATGATTGTGTCCCACTTGTTGTTGATTCTTTACAAAAAAATACAGTTTTATATCTTTATGTTTGAAGCCTGAAATGTGGCAAAAGGTCGCAAAGTTCAAGGGGGCCGAATACTTTCGCAAGGCACTGTACATGCATTAACAGAAATGAATATAACCAAATGACAGGGATTAACAGTAAATTGCCTGTTTCAGAAACGGTAGGCTACCACATGAGCATTCATTAAAGTGCATTGCGAGCCGACACTGTATAGCCTAGCCTACTATTCTACTTTGCGGGGATTGGTGGGTCCGGCTTTATTCGCCTACGGTAGAATATCGGACCCGGCCTGATCAGCGTTGATTAGTCTATACATTTGAAGTAAGAAAAGATGCCGCATCAAATTATACCATACCAGGTTAGATAAGATTGGCGCACTGTCCATTTGACACAACATTAGCGCATTATAGGACAACCTTGTCTACTGCTGTTTAATGAGTCATGAATAGTCAGACATGTCCAACCTTTTTTAAAGGAAGACCGATGTATTTATTTACTAGCAAGCAATGAAAATGTGCATTGCATGAAAGTTCACTATAGCACTCTACACCCCTGTGTATCTAGCGTTTTAGCTGCTGCTCGAGCATCAAAGCACAGTTGGAAAGAGATGGAGATGTATGAAGTTTGACAGACTAAGTCAGCAAAACAATTGCTTATAATCATTAGTAAACACTCCCGCTATTGTGTCAACTTTATCTACACTGAACAAAAATATAAACCCAACATGTAAAGTGTTGATCCCATTTTTCGTGAGCTGAAATAAAAGATCCCAGAAATGCGCAACACACACAAAAAGCTAATTTCTCAAGAATTGTGCACAAATTAGTTCACATCCCTGTTAGTGAGCATTTCTCATTTGCCAAGATAATCCATCCACATGACATTTGTGGCATATCAAGAAGCTGATTAAACAGCATGATCATTACACAGATGTACCTTGTTCTGGGGGCAATAAAAGGCCACTAAAAATTTGCAATTTTGTCACAACACAATGCCACAGATGTCTCAAGTTGAGGGAGAGTGCAAATTGAAATGCTGACTGCAGGAATGTCCACCAGAACAATTCCCAGAGAATTGAATTTTCATTAATCTACCATAAGCCGCCTCCAACGTCATTTTAGGGAATTTGGCAGTACATCCAACCAGCCTCACAACAGCAGATGTTGTCGTGTGGGTGAGCGGTTTGCTGATGTCAACCTTGTGAACAGAGTGCCCCATGGTGGTGGTGGGGTTACGGTATGGGCAGGCATAAGCTCGAGACAACCAACACAATTGCATTTTATCAATGGCAATTTGAATGCACATAGATACCGTGACGAGATCCTGAGGCCCGTTGTCATGCTATTCATCTGCCGCCATTACCACGTTTCAGCATGCCTAGTTAAATAAAAAAATATATGTTTTTAACCTTTAAATGCACGGACCCATGTCGCAAGGATCTGTACACAATTCCTGGAAGCTGAAAATGTCCCAGTTCTTCCATAGCCTGTATACTCCGACATGTCACCCATTGGGCATGTTTGGGATCCTGTGGATCAACGTGTACGGCAGTGTGTTCCAGTTCCCGCCAATATCCAGCAACTTTGCACAGCCATTGAAGGAGGGTGGGACAACATTCCACAACGAACAGCCTGATCAACTCATATGTGTCACGCTGCATGAGGCAAAAGGTGGCCACACCAAGTACCGACTGATTTTCTGATCCACGCCCAACCTTTTTTTAAGGTATCTGTGACCAACAGATGCATTCTCAGACTAGGGTCTACAAAAGACATTTCGGTAAAATCTTTGAATAGCCCTTGACAATCAACCTGTCGTGGATGATAGTGGCTTTCGCCGACTGGTCTAGCACCTCGAGCCCCGGCACACATTATTTAATTTTTCAGGTGTTGCCCTACCGGAGTTAAACAGTATCGTTGAAATGCACATCTATGAGCTACTTGCTATGGGCGTCACTGCTATTAGCTTCACGATTGACTGACATTTGGACCAGCGATGTCAGCCCTATGAGCATGCTGAGTCTGACAGCACAGGGGGTCGACGACGATTTCGCACAGAGGAAAGCCGTATTGCATTCTCAAGAATGTGCGGGTTCTCATACCGCTGCTGCCATTTCAATGGCATTTGAGAACATGTTTGAAACATGAACACACTCCTAGCGCCATTCGAACAACTGACTCGAGAAATAAGCTAATCAACTGTCTGCAGCAGACGTGATACCCTCTGTCATGACATCGAAACTAGAGGTCGACCAATTATGATTTTTCAACATCAATACCGATTATTGGAGGACCAATAAAAGCCGATACAGATTTGTATATATATATATATATATATATTTGTAATAATGACAATTACAACAATACTGAATGAACACTTATTTTAACTTAATAGAATACATCAATAAAATCAATTTAGTCTCAAGTAAATAATGAAACATGTTCAATTTGTTTTAAATAATGCAAAAACAAAGTGTTGGAGAAAAAAGTAAAAGTGCAATATGTGCCATGTAAAAAAGCTAAGGCTTAAGTTCCTTGCTCAGAACATGAGAACATATGAAAGCTGGTGGTTTCTTTTAACATGAGTCTTCAATATTCCCAGGTAAGACAATTAGGTTGTAGTTATTATATGAATTATAGGACTATTTCTCTCTATACCATTTGTATTTCATATACCTTTGACTATTGGACGTTCTTATAGGCACTTCAGTATTGCCAGCCTAATCTCGGGAGTTGATAGGCTTGAAGTCATAAATAGCACAATGCTTGAAGCACAGCGAAGAGCTGCTGGCAAATGCACGAACGTGCTGTTTGAATGAATGCTTACGAGCCTGCTTCTGCCTACCACTGCTCAGTCAGACTGCTCTATCAATTCATAGACTTAATAAAACACAGAAATACGAGCCTTAGGTCATTAATACGGTCAAATCCGGAAACTATAATTTTGAAAAAACAAAACGTTTATTCTTTCACTGAAATACGGAACCGTTCCGTATTTTATCTAACGGGTGGCATCCATAAGTGTAAATATTGCTGTTACATTGCACAACCTTCAATGTTATGTTATAATTATGTAAAATTATGGCAAATTAATTTCGGTCTTTGTTAGGAAGAAATGGTCTTCCTAACACAGTTCGCAATGAGCCAGGCGGCCCAAACTGCTGCACGTACCCTGACTCTGCTTGCACAGAAAGCAAGAAAAGTAACACAATTTCCCTAGTTAAAAGAAATTCATGTTAGCAGGCAATACTAAATTAAATATGCAGGTTTAAATATATATACTTGTGTATTGATTTTAAGAAAGGCATTGATGTTTATGGTTAGGTACACATTGGTGCAACGACAGTGCTTTTTTCACAAATGCGCTTGTAAAAATCACCCGTTTGGCGAAGTAGGCTGTGATTCAATGACAAATTAACAGGCACCGTATCGATTATATGGAACGCAGGACAAGTTAGATAAACTAGTAATATCACCAACCATGTGTAGTTAACTAGTGATTATGTTAAGATTGATTGTTTTTTTATAAAGATAAGTTTATGCTAGCTAGCACCTTACCTTGGCTCCTTGCTGCACTCGCATAACAGGTAGTCAGCCTGCCACGCAGTCTCCTCGTGGAGTGCAATGTAATCGCCCATGATTGGTGTCCAAAAATGCCGATTACAGATTGTTATGACAACTTGAAATTGGCCCTAATTAAAATCAGCCATTCCGAAATACCTACTCAACAAATCTGCCGACAGACAGTGGGGTTAACACTTGCAAAAGTACTCTACAAGAGGCTGTGAACAAGTGATGCGGTGGAATTCTCTGAGCCTCTTTACTGTGTTGCCACCATTGTCGATGCTAGGTACAAGGGCCTCTACTTCGATGCAGACAAGAAACTGGGTTTACATGAAATGTTACAGACACAGCTGGACAAGATGGAAACGGACACAGTGACCGTGTACACTGAGGAAGAGCGGCGACAGACAGACAGAGCTGACACTTCACTGCTTGACATGTGTGATGAATCCTGGTTGAGACTGAAACGACTGAACAAATGAACAACGAAACAGCACAGCAAGTAAGTGAAAGAAATAGGTTTTGATTTGGTTTTATTGGTAATGGGGACATGTGTAAATGCCAACAAAATTATGTTTTGGTAAGTGTGGTGTGTGTAACCTTCATTTAACTAGGCAAGTCAGTAATAACAAGTTCTTATTTACAATGCCGGACACACCCGAACGACGCTGGGACAAATGGGACTCCCAATCACGGCAGGATGTGATTCAGCCTGGATTCGAACCAGGGACTTGCACCGAGATGCAGTGCCTTAGACCACTGCGTCCATATGTGTGTGTGTTAAATATTTAGCTGTACTAGGATGCCTAAAATGCAGCTAAAATGTTAAATATCGGTTATCAGCATAGGTTTGTTTTTTTGGCAAGGGAAAGAGAAAAAAAAAATTGGGATATCGGTATCAGCCAAAAATGTCATATCGGTGCAGCCCTAATTTAAACGGTTTTGACAGTTATTTTATTTTCATGACAGTCTTCATCCATAACCGTTAGTTACACAGTTATTCAATTATCGTCACAGCCCTAGTCCCATCGTACATCCTGATATTACCAGGTTCTGACCACTAGATGGTGTTATTCCAAGAGATTGTTGTTAAGAACCCCTTCCCCCTTAATGGAAACGGAATAGTTCACAAAATTACATATTGGTCTCCTTACCGTGTAAGCAGTCTATGGACAAAATATGACAGCAACCCATGCTTTGGTTATGTATACCTGGCCAGGGTTTCAAATGCTTACTTTTTTGCATTTGTGGCAAATGGTACCACAGGAGGTTGGTTTGCACCTCAATTGGTGAGGACGAGCTCGTGATGCCATTCCATTCTCTCCGTTCCGGCCATTATTATGAGCCATCCTCTCCTCAGTAGCCTCCTGTGAATGGTACCTATATGAGCATTTTCCCACTTAATTGAGTTACATTAATAGATTAGATAGTTCATGTGATTTAGACATGAAGCATGAAAATGCTAATATAGGTACCATTGACTTGCATTGTATTTGTGCCACAAATGCTAAAAGGTTTGCCTTTGAAACAGTGGACAACAAAACCAAAGCATGGATTACTGTCATGCCTTTTCCATAGAAACCAATATGTAATTTGGGTGAATTCTCCCTTTTTACAATTTCTTGGAGAGAATTTTTTTATAAAAATCCCCTGGAACAGCACCATCTAGTGGTCATAACCTGGTAATATCAGGATGTAGGATGTGATTGACGTGGGGTGTGGCAGGAAGGCTGTGGGTAGCTTTTGACAATTTCTTTGGATTCCTTGTGTCTAACTCATAGATGTAAAAAAAGGTTTGGTCCAAATCAGATGTTGGGTACTATATTTCTTGAATATTACATTATTTCTATAAATTATAATAACCAATTTGTTTGCGATAAATAAGAAATTATATTTCAACAAAATAAATGTTGCAGAAAGACTAATTGTATCAGTGTTTCTACAACAGAAACAATTTCAGAAGAAGCAAATATTGTGGGTGTCTAAATCTTCCTTCTTGTGCTTTTTGAGGTAAAAACGCCTCCACATAAATCCTTTTCATTATATCCATTTCAGACATGCGATAGCCTACATATGAGTCAGACTCAGAGTCAGTCCACCCATCTATTTAAGCTTCCATTCATCCAAGGTGACATGGAAACATCAAAAGAAGTCAGCGCAGCCAGTGGGCCCTATTCCAAATGCTCTCTCGGAGCCTGCCGGCAATGTCCCCGTCGCTGTTAACTTGGTCTGCGTCCCAAATCCCAAATGGCCAGGGGAGCGAGCAGGTCGAGCGGTTCTCTGTCTATAATCAGCTACAGGCCTGCAGTGTTTGATGCAGCCTGCTAGGTAACTAGCTAAACAAACTGTATTAATAGTTCTCTCTGCCTGCAGCCAGGGAGCCAAATGACTCAGGAATCTACAGGGCTAGAGTTGCCAGGGTTAGAGGGTATGGGAGACCAAAAAAAACAAAAAAAACAAACATACACACAGAGAGAGAGAGAGAGAAAGAGAGAAAGAAAGAGAGAAAGAAAGAAAATTAGTTGACTCGGACTTTACTGTGAGATCAAAGGGTATTTGGTAGCTTAAACAGGACATGACCAGTGATGTATATAAACCCTGGATTGCTGATCCTTTATATTGGCCATTGAGAGGCTTTGAAGCCACAGGTCGGCCATATTGGCACTCCCCGGTAGGACCAGTCCTCCAAAGGAATGAATGGAATTCCAAGGTATTTAAATGAGATGTTTCGTGCACAAAAAGTATTTGTTGTAGCGGTGTCAGTATCATTAGTAATCTAAAAAAGTATACTTTAAAAGGAAAACGTTTTAATATATACTGAACAAAACAATAAACATGCAGTGTCCCATGTTTTATAAGATGAAATGAAAGATCCCTGAAATTTTCCATCCTCACAAAAATCGTATTTCTCAAAAATTGTGCGCACATTTCTCCTTTGCCAAGACAATCCATCCACCTGACAAGTGTGGCATATCAAGAAGCTGATTAAAACAGGTGGTCCTTGTGCTGGGGACAGTAAAAGGCCACTCTAAAATGTGCCGTGTTGTCACAACACAATGCCACTGATGTCTCAAATTTAGAGGGAGATTACAATTGGCATGCTGATTGCAGGAATGTCCACCAGAGCTGTTGCCAGAGAATTTAATGTTAATTTCTCTCCCATAAGCCGCCACCAACGTTGTTTTAGAGAATTTGTCAGTACGTCCAACCGGCACCACAAACGCAGACCCCAATCAACAGCCTGATGAATTCTATGCAAAGGAAATGTGTCGCGCTGAATGAGGAAATGGCGGTCACACCAGATACTAACTGGTTTTCTAAACCACGCCCCTACTTTTTTTTTAAAGTACACTATATATAGTGTGTGTACACAGATTCAAATTAGCGAAGTCGGCCATTTCAGCCACACCCATTGCTGACAGGTGTATAAAATCGAGCACACACCCATGCAATCTCCATAGACAAACATTGGCAGTGGAATGGCCTTACTGAAAAGCTCAGTGACTTTCAACGTGGCACGGTATTAGGGCGGTGCCACCTTTCCAATAAGTTAGTACGTAAAAGGTCTGCCCTTGTTAGAGGTGCCCTGGTCTTAAGTGCAATTATTCCAAACTGCCTCCGGAAGCAACGTCAGCACAATAACTGTTCATTGGGAGCTTGTTGAAATGGGTTTCCATGGCGGAGCAGCCGCACACAAGCCTAAGATCACCATGCACAATATCAAACGACGTCTTGAGTGATGTAAAGCTCGCCGCCATTGGACTCTGGAGCAGTGGAAACTTGTTCTCTGGAGTTATGAATCACGCTTCAACATCTGACAGTCTGACGGACGAACCTATCACACCTTGAACCTAGACTTGCTTTCAAGAATGACAGATGCATAACTGAGATTTCTATGTGAATTTGGTCAGGGGTTGTTAAAAAAGTTGCATATTGCAGCTTTACGTGTCTGTAATATAATAAATATGGCAAAAACAAAAATGTAGACATTCATAAATTAATTTCTATAGCTTCCAAATATATATTTTTTTACAATCGTGGGGGACTGCCAAGATGGAGGCATGGTGGCTGTGGCCTCCATCATTCTTTAACAGAGGAAGTTTGGAACCACCAAGAAACATTCTAGAGCTGGCATCCCGGCCAAACTGAGCAATTGGGGTAGAAGGGCCTTGGTCAGGGAGGTGACCAATAACCCGATGGTTACTCTGACAGAGCTCCAGAGTTCCTCTGTGGAGATGGTTGTCCTTCTGGAATGTTCTCCCATTTCTGCAACACTCCAACAATCAGGCCTTTATGGTAGAGTTGTTAGACGTAAGCCACTCCTCAGTAAAAGCCACATGACAGCCCGCTTGGAGTTTGCCAAAAGGCACCGAAAGGACTCTCAGACCATGAGAAACAAGATTCTCTGGTCTGGTGAAACCAAGAATAGGCTCTTTGGCCTGAATGCAAAGTGTCACATCTGGAGGAAACCAGGCACTGCTTATCATCTGGCCAATACCATCCCTACGGTGAAGCATGCTGTGATGATGTTTTTCAGCGTCAGGGACTGGGAGAAAAGTCAGGATCGAGGGAAATATGAACGGAGCAAAGTACAGAGAGATCCTTGATGAAAACCTGCCCTAGAGCGCTCAGGACCTCAGACTGGGTCAAAAGTTCACCTTCTTTATTATTATATATTTTTTTACCCCGTTTTCTCCCCAATTTCGTGGTATCCAATTGTTTTTAGTAGCTACTAGCTTCTCTCATCGCTACAACTCCCGTACGGGCTCGGGAAGGTTGAAAGTCACGCGTCCTCCGATACACAACCCAACCAAGCCGACCATAAGCACATAGCCAATACAATGCAGGAGTGGCTTCGGGACAAGTCTCTGAATTCCGTTGAATGGTCCAGCCAGAGCCCAGACTTGAACCCATCTAACATCCCTGGAGAGACCTGAAAATGGCTGTGCAGCGACACTCCCCATCCAACCTGACAGAGCTTGAGAGGATCTGAAGAGAAGAATGGGAGAAACTCCTCAAATACAGGTGTGCCAAGCTTGTAGCGTCATACCAAAGAAGACTTGATGCTGTAATCGCTGCCGAAGGTGCTTCAACAAAGTACTGAGTAAAGGGTATGAATACTTACGTAAATGTGTTCTTTTTATTTAATACATTTGCAAAAATTTATAAAAACCTGTTTTTGCTTTGTCATTATGGGGTATTGTGTGGAGGGGGGGGGGGGGGATTTAAATACATTTTAGAATAAACTAAAGTAAACTAAAAAAACTAAAAAATAACTAAAAAAATATTGGAAAAAGTCATGGGGAAAGCTAGCGAAAACTCCCTGTGCTAACTTCGTACATCTCCCAGATGATTCCCCCTGAACATAATCTTGGTGATGAGCTAGTCTTGGAGAAGTCTAGTTAAATAAAAAATATATGCAAGTCCTTTAAGAACAAATTCTTATTTACAATTACGGCCTACACCGGCCAAACCAGGGAGACGCTGGGCCAATTGTGCGCCGTCCTATGGGACTCCCAATCACGACCAGTTGTGAAACAGCCTGGATTCAAACCAGGGTGTCTGTAGTGACGCCTCAAGCACTGAGATGCATTGCCTTAGGCAGCACCACAGATATAACACCACACTTTGATTTGATATCTTTATTGACTTAATAGACAACCAAACAAATACTTGTGAATATGGACACATCACAGAACCAGACAAAGTCCCAGACATGGACCCTCAAATAGTTAGACACTGCACTAGAGGTCGACCAATTATGATTTTTCAACGCCGATACCGATTATAATACATCAATAAAATCAATTTAGCCTCAAGTAAATAATGAAACATGTTAAACTTGGTTTAAATTATGCAAAAACAAAAGTGTTGGAGAAGAAAGTAAAAGTGCAGTATGTGCTATGTAAGAAAGCTAACGTTTTAGTTCCTTGCTCAGAACATGAGAACATATGAAAGCTGGTGGTTCCTTTTAACATGATTCTTCAATATTCCCAGGTAAGAAGTTTTAGGTTGTAGTTATTATAGGAATTATAGGACTATTTCCCTCTATACCATTTGTATTTCATTAACCTTTGACTATTGGATGTTCTTACAGGCACTTTAGTATTGCCAGTGTAACAGTATAGCTTCTGTCCCTCTAGTTAGTGCGCGCTAACCAGCTAGCCATTTCACTTCGGTCACACCAGCCTCATCTCGGGAGTTGATAGGCTTGAAGTCATAAACATCGCAATGCTTGACGCACAACAATGAGCTGCTGGCAAAACGCACGAAAGTGCTGTTTGAATGAATGTTTACGCGCCTGCTTCTGCCTACCACTGCTCAGTCAGATACTTGTGTGCTCAGTCAGATTATATGCAACACAGGACACGCATGATAATATCAACCATGTGTAGTTAAACTAGTGATTATGATTGATTGTTTTTTATAAGTTTAATGCTAGCTAGCAACTTACCTTGGTTTACTGCATTCGCGTAACAGGCAGTCTCCTTGTGGAGTGCAACGAGAGAGAGGCAGGTCGTTATTGTGTTGGACTCGTTAACTATAAGGTTGCAAGATTGGATCCCCCGAGCTGACAAGGTGAAAATCTGTCGTTCTGCCCTGAACATGGCAGTTAACCCACCATTCCTAGGCCGTCATTGAAAATAAGAATGTGTTCTTAACTGACTTGCCTAGTTAAATAAAAAGGTATACAAAATAAAAAATAAAATACTGATTTCCGATTGTTATGAAAACTTGAAATCGGCCCTAATTAATTGGCCATTCTGATTAATCGGTCGACCGACATCACTGGGGCCGAACTCTGTGCCATCCAGGTCCTCTCTACCAAGCGGTGCCAGAGGAAAGCCAAAAATGGTCAAAGACTCCACCCACTCAAGTCATAGGCTGTTCTGCACAGCAAGTCTGAGACCAAAAGGCTCCTGAACAGCTTCTTCCCCCATGCCATAAGATTGCTGAACAGTTCATTAAATGGCTACCTGGAATATTTGCATTGACCCCCTTTTTTGTTGTACTGACATTCTTGTACTGGCTCCAATGCACACTCACTGCACTCTACTACTAATAATAATAATAATAATAATAATAATCTTAGACCACCAAGCCACTCGGGAGCCTTGTCAAATAAATTCATTAGGCCCTAATCTACCAGACACTTACCGGTTTTCTGATCCACGCCCTACTTTTTTTATTTTTAAAGTAATCTGTGACCAACAGATGCATTTCTGTATCCCCAGTCGTGAAATCCTTAGATTAGGGCCTAATGAATTTACACAGAGCAACACATATCCTTCACATAAAGTTGATCAGGCTGTTGATTGTGGCCTGTGGAATATTGTCCCACTCCTCTTGAATGGCTATGCGAAGTTGCTGGATATTGGAAGGAACTGGAACACACTGTCGTACACGTTGATCCAGAGCATCCCAAACATGCCCAACGGGTGACATGTCTGTTGAATATGCAGGCAATGGAAGAACTGGGACATTTTCAGCTTGCAGGAATTGTGTACAGATCCTTGTGACATGGGGCAGTGCATTATCATGATGAAACATGAGGTGATGGTGGCTGATAAATAGCATGACAATGGTCCTCAGGATCTTGTCACAGTATCTCATATTCATATTGCCATCGATAAAATGCAATTGTGTTCGTTGTCCGTATACCTGCCCATACAATAACCCCACCGCCACCTGGGGCACTCTGTTCACAACGTTGACGTCAGCAACCCGCTCGCCCACAACGCCATAATGCTGTCTGCCATCTGCCCAATACAGCTGAAACCGGGATTCTTCCTTGAAGATCATACTTTTCCAGCATGCCAGTGGCCATCAAAGGTAAGCATTTGCCCACTGAAGTAGGTTACGCTACCGAACTGCAGTCAGGTCAAGACCTTGGTGAGGACAACGAGCATTCAGATGAGCTTTCGTGAGACAGTTTCAGAAAATTTTATCAGCTGTCCGGGTGGCTGATCTCAGACGATGCCACAAGTGAAGAAGTTGGATGTGGAGGTCATGGGCAGGCGTGGTTACACGTGGTGTGCGGTTGTGAGGCCGGTTGGACCTACTGCCAAATTCTCTAAAACGACATTGACGCGGCTTATGGTAGAGAAATTAATATTCAATTCTCTGGCAGCAGCTCTGGTGGACTTTCCTGCAGTCAGCATGCCAACTGTACGCTCTCAAAACCTGAGACATCTGTGGCATTGTGTTGTGACAAAACTGCTCATTTTAGAGTGGCCTTTAATTGTGCCCAGCACAAAGTGCACCTGTGTAATGACCATGCTGTTTAATCAACTTATTGATAATCCATCCCCCTGACAGGTGTGGTCTATCTTGGCAAAGGAGAAATGCTCACTAACAGGGATGTAAACAAATGTGTGGTCAAAATCGGAGATAAATAAGCATTTAGTGCTTAAGGAACATTTCTGGGATTTTTTATTTCAGTTTATGAAACATGTGACCAACACTTGACATGTTGCGTTTATATTTTTGTTCAGTATAGATATCAATACAGATAACAATAGTATCATTATCTCAGACTAGGATGAGGTAGAGTTATTATAACAGTGTATAAAATATATGGCTGAAGTTAAAGTCACAACTGGCAATAGAATGGAGGATTGTATATGTTGAGGAATTTGAATCTCCCAGGTTTTAAAGAATCAAACTATACTGTAATTTATTGCAGGTTATTCTTTCAGCTACACATGGTGTGTGGATCGCTTACGATGATGGAGAAAACTTATTGTTAGCTAAAGTTATGAAATTCTCTTCTCAATAAGCAGAATCGAAATCATCTTCTCAAGAAGCAGAATCGCAATGACTTAACTTCTGCTAAAAGTTGAAACCATCAGACTTCTGGCTAAATTAGATGTCTAGCCAAGTTAGCATGCTAGCTGAGACCCGAATACCCTTAACACACACAAGACCTGCCTTTTCCCGCATGAGGCCGCCCTTTCTTTTCAAGGATTGGCTACCGACATGTCAATCACCATGATCTCGTACCCTTATCGCTCATTGGGCTGTCAATCAATTCTGACAGAAGAATGTGATTGGTTCATGACGATTCCACTCAAAAGATGGGAGTTTTCGCTAGCTATAACTTTCCCCAGTGCTAACTTCGAACAGGCCGATACCACAGCCAGGGAAAAGCAGTGCAGGACTAAAACCTCATCAACAACAACGAACTTCATGCATGACAACATGAGCATGTCATATAGTCGTGTAGTTTTGCTGATAAATAATTAGTTGACACTTTAGTTAGCTAAATACTATCCAACTTGTTAGCTAAAATATGCACTCGAGTGCGAGCGAGAAGACAGACCACAACAGTTCTGTCAACTAACGTTAATTGCCCACTCATATTTCATGGCCGACAGGGCAACGATAGAAACGTACACACTAACTGTAACGACTTTCAATACTTCTATGTCACATTTCCATCGGAATTACGCGTGGATTGTACATTTTGACAATGATATACTGTTTACAAACTCACCGTTGCGCCCCTCTCTCTCTCCCTCTCTCCTCTTCTCTAGTCTTGGAATTTGACACTCCCCTCCTCCTTGAATCATCGCGAGGTTCTACGTCGAGGTCTTCGTAGTCAATTTTACTCAAATAAAAAACAGTGTACGGAATTTACTTTAAAAAAAAAAATAAATACAGTACACTAGGCCTATTTCAAAGCTTTTTATGTATTTTTTATTTTACATACGCCTACATGAATTATTTTAAGATGTAGTAGGGGGTGCATACAAAATGGTATAATATTTTTTCCCAGGGGCAACATATTCTATTCTATTCACCCTGTGTAGCAGATGTTTGTAGTGGGGTGTCATAAGCCTACCATATTTATGACTAAACACAACACTGAATTTCATACTCACAAAGCTCATACTTACAACAAAAAAACAGGCACCTTTGTTTTTGCAGCTGTTTTGGTTACCTCAATAACCTGTTTCTGGAATGTGGCGATGAAATGCATGAAGTTTGTCTATCTATCTCCTTCTATATAGAATAATAGATACTGTCTGTTTCTGGGAAAGGGAATGTGCACAGTGTAAAGCTTTGTTTGCAATCAATCTAAAGTTGTTAAAGCTATAATAGAAGCTGGTCGCTTTATAAGCTGTCCGGTTCTAAATTCATAGTTTAGAACCGTTCACATGAAGCAGGTATTCAATTCAAGATGCAACATAGGAAACTGGTTCAACAGTACACTGTACACTACCAGTACACTGTACTCTCTCCCCAAGGACACCACCCAGCAATGAGTGTTGCTCATAATTATTGCTAACATAACATTTTCAGCTCATTTGCTTTGTTTGCCAACTGTGTTGTTCCAATATTCTGTATCCTAACTGAGCCAGGAGTCTGTGGACAAGAAAACCATGTCTCCATCCCAAATGGCACCCTATCTCCTATATAGGGCACTACCTTTAACTAGAGCACTATTGGCCCTGGTCAAAAGTTGAAAAAAAAGGGAAAAGGGTGCCTTTCGAACTCAGACTATGTAATGAATTATGTATCCAGTCCCTAAGATCACAGTTTGCATAACAACCACTGGCCTGGCATGTGGAGCCACATAACTAGAATGATTCCAGAACTAGAATGACCCCAGTTTATTATATTGCTATGTGTAGAAGGAGCACTGTTGTAAGGGATTGTTACAACAATATAGACCATCTCTGGTGAGGGCAGTTACAACAATGCTCTGTCACATTTAAAATGTCACATTTTCTCCTATCGTTTTAATTTCATTTTCTCTTAACATTTTTTTCTTTCTGTTTTACATTTCCAAGCCTGATTGATATACAGTGGGGAGAACAAGTATTTGATACACTGCCGATTTTGCAGGTTTTCCTACTTACAAAGCATGTAGAGGTCTGTAATTTTTTATCATAGGTACACTTCAACTGTGAGAGACGGAATCTAAAACAAAATTCCAGAAAGTCACATTCCAGAAAGTCACATTGTATGAAAGTCACATTGTATGATTTTTAAGTAATTCATTTGCATTTTATTGGAAGCCAGATCATCTGATGCAGCACTCCATCACTCTCCTTGGTCAAATAGCCCTTACACAGACTGAAGGTGTATTGGGTCATTGTCCTGTTGAAAAACAAATGATAGTCCCACTAAGCACAAACCAGATGGGATGGTGTATCGCTGCAGAATGCTGTGGTAGCCATGCTGGTTAAGTGTGCCTTGAATTCTAAATAAATCACGGACAGTGTCACCAGCAAAGCACCCCTACACCATCACATCTCCTGCTCCATGCTTTATGGTGGGAACTGCACATGCAGAGATCATCCGTTCACCTACTCTGCGTCTCACAAAGACATGGCGGTTGGAACCAAAAATCTGAAATTTGGACTCATCAGACCAAAGGACAGATTTCAACCGGTCTAATGTCCATTGCTCATGTTTCTTGGCCCAAGCAAGTATCTTCTTATTATTGGTGTCTTTAGTAGTGGTTTCTTTACAGCAAATCGACCATGAAGACCTGATTCACGCAGTCTCCTCTGAACAGTTGATGTAGAAATGTGTCTGTTACTTGAACTCTGTGAAGCATTTATTTGGGCTTAAATTTCTGAGGCTGGTAACTCTCATTAACTTATCCTCTGCAGCAGAGGTAACACTGGGTCTTCCTTTCCTGTGGCGGTCCTCATGAGAGCCAGTTTCTTCATAGCGCTTGATGGTTTTTGTGACTGCATTTGAAGAAACGTTCAAGATTGACTGACCTTCATGTCTTAAAGTAATGATGGACTGTCGTTTGATCTGTTCTTGCCATAATATGGACTTGGTCTTTTATCAAATAGGGCTATCTTCTGTATACCACCCCTACTTTGTCAGAACACAACTACATTAAGGAAAGAAATTCCACAAATTAACTTTTAACGAGGCACACCAGGTGATTAACTCATGAAGAGAAAGCCAAGAGTGTGCAAAGCTGTCATCAAGGCAAAGGGTGGCTACTTTGAAGAAACTCAAATACAGCATATAATTTGATTTGTTTAACACATTTTTGGTTATTACATGATTCCATGTGTTTTTTCATAGTTCTGATGTCTTCACTATTATTCTACAATGTAGAAAATAGATTTAAAAATAAGAAAAACCCTGAAATGAGTAGGTGTCCTAACTTTTGATTCTTACTGTAGTAGAAATGTGCATTAGTATTGAACATTTACAGTAGCACTAATGTGAAGAAAATCCAGACATTGAACAGATGTGAGTGAATGATAACTACTGTATTGTCCTGTTTTTAAGGAAGGTAGTGTGAGAGAGTGCTGAGAGGGGGCCTTCTTCCTCTCTGTGTTGCTTTAGTTTCCTTCCAGAAATTCTCCCCCTTTTTTTCTGGTTTCCACTAACTTCTATAGCCACCACGTCAGATTCCAAAGCCACAAAGTCAAAATTAGAAAGATGCATGATATTTTTGGTCTTCATTTATGGTTAGGCATAAGGTTAGCGGTGTGGTTAAGGTTAGGATTAAGGTAAAAGTAAAAAATTATAATGTAAGATGATCAATTGTAGAAATGGGCAGGGTTTATGAATTTGTGGCTATAGAAGCTAGTGACAAACCTTTTTTCCCCTCGCTGGGAAACAAACGTCCTGTCTGTGTTGGGATATGGGGCCAAAATATAGCATTGGAAATATCGAGAGACAATATCGAAGTAACTCAACAAAGGACTATTATTAAGTGGTACTTTTGAACCTGCTCATATGTCATCAAAGGGGAAGCAGACAATTAAAACAAAGGAGGGATTTGAAATTTGTCCAATTGATTTGTGTTTTTACACAGTGACGATAAAGTTCAAAATTAGAGTGGCAGCCACTGTAAATACAGATAAACAGTGAAATATATGTTGTTTACAACAATTCAACTGTCACGTCTTCAGTGGTGCCACACCAACAATGGCATACAAGAGTACACTGTATTATCCTGTAAATAGGATGTTATTTTGGCACAAGATGAATACAATCATTTTGAGTAGAGTATATACTTCTCAAGATGTTGTTAAACCAATCTTTCTTTCTTGTCATATTTTCCCAATAAAACACAACATCACTGAAGATTATTAACACGTTTTTCAATGCTATACTTAGATCTCCTGCTATTGAAGCAAATACAGATTGATTCAATGCCTTTAGAAAGTATTCACACCCCTTGACATTTTCCACATTCTGTTGTGTTACAGCCTGAATTTTAAATAGATTAAATTGAGATCTTGTGTCACTGGCCAACACACAATACCCCATAATGTCAAAATTGAATTGTTTTTAGACATGTTTACAAATTAATTAAAAATATAAAGCTGAAATGTCTTGAGTCAATAAGTATTCAACCCCTTTGTTATGACAAGCCTAAATAAGTTCAGGAGTAAAAATTGCATAGACTCTTTCTGAGTGCAATAATAGTGTTCAACATGATTTTAGAATGACTACCTCATCTCTGTACGCCACACATACAATTATCTGTAAGGTCCCTCTGTCAAGCAGTGCATTTCAAACACAGATTCAATCACAAAGACCAGGGAGGTTTTCCAATGCCTCGCAAAGAAGGGCACCTATTGAAAGATCCAAAATTACATTTAAAAAAAAGCTGACATTGAGCACGGTGAAGTAATTAATTACACTTTGGATGGTGTATCAATACACGCAGTCACAAATATACAGGCGAGAAAATTGAGGATGGATTAACAACATACTAACATAAATGACAGAGAGAAAGGGAAGCTTGTACAATATCCAAATACTTCAAAACATGTATCCTGTTTGCAATAAGGAACTAAAGTAAGACTGCAAAAAAATTGACAAAGAAATGTCCTGAATATAAATCGTTATGTTTGGGGCAAATCCAACACAACACATCACTGAGTACCACTCTCTATATTTTCAAGCATAGTGGTGACTGCATCATGTTGTGTATGCTTGTCATTGGCAAAGACTAGGAAGTTTTTTTATGATAAAAATAAACTAAATAGAGTTAAGCACAGGCAAAATCCTAGAGGAAAACCTAGTTCATTCTGCTTTCCAACAGACACTGGGAGACAAATTAACCTTTCAGCAGGACAATAACCTAAAACACAAGGCCAAATTTACACTGGAGTTGCTTAACAAGATAACATTGAATGTTCCTGAGTGGCCTAGTTACCATGTGTACTTAAATTGGCTTGAAAATCTATGGGAAGACTTGAAAATGGTTGTTTAGCAACTTGACAGAGCTTAAAAATATATTAAAAGAATAATGTGCAAATATTGTACAATCCAGGTGTGCAAAGTTCTTAGAGCGTTACCCAGAAAGACTCACAGCTGTAATCACTGCCAAATTTGATTCTAACATGTATTGACTCAGGGGTGTGAATACTTATGTAAATGAGACATGTATTTTTATTATCAATAAATTAGCAAACATTTCTAAAAACATGTTTTCACTTTGTGATTATGGGTTATTGCGTAGATGGGTGAGAATATTTTTACAAATTTGGATTTCAGGCTAACACAACAAAATGTAGAATAAGTCAAAGGGTATGAATACTTTCTGAAGGCACTGTTGCAGACTAAAGACTCCTGCTGGACAAATTCAAAATTGCATGTGATGAAACCACATGCACATGATAAGTTGTTGCCAATATCCCTACAGGAGTTTTTGGTGTCTAAACTAAAATAACATAAAAACAACAGCAAGGCGGTACATAGTATAAGGGAAGGCCTTTACTTGTTTTTTTTCATTATTTAACAGAAAAATGCACTTTGTAGGTTTACATTGGTGTCTAAGAGAACCAAATGAACTATCAATGTTATGCATGTACACACCTGGCAAACAAGCAAACAGAAACAAACACATTAAACAACTGTCAAAAATGTGTCACTTGAGTTTCACTACAAACTAAAGTACATTGGTCAAAGCTTCTATAGTTTATATATTTTAAATACAATTTTAAAAAACATCCAAATTCATGCCACTATGACAATTTCTACAATTACTGAAAGCTTTTGCCTAAAATAAACAATTTTGAAAAATACCTTTATATGGTTTGCTGGTTACATTGTTTATGGTCACATTTAAATCTGTGGTGCACAAAGTTTTGGACCAAAAAAAGCACCATGGAAAATCCTGATGTAAAAATGATAAAATAAAAGTTTACCTAGGTTCTATAGAAAAAAATATCTATAGTTGGCTGTACATCAGCATACTTCAACTAAAATAAGCCAACATACACATTTTTGAATGGGAAAGGTACAGTGTATAGCTAACACAAATAGCAAATCACATTTTGACACATATTTGACCGGCTGGCATACCCATATATTTAGTCCAGGATGCAGGGTTGGGGTCAATACAGAATTTCTGAATTGAAATTCGAATTCGCCACACGAATTGAAATTCGAATTCGCCACACGAATTGAAATTCGAATTCGCCACACGAATTGAAATTCGAATTCGCCACACTCGACAGGAAGCAGAATTTGAATTAAAGTAGAATTCAATTAAAAACCAATTCAAACTTAGATATGAAACAACAAGTTTCATTCCTTTGACAAATATTTTGCCAGAAGCATCTGCCACCTCTTACTGAAGAATACAGATACCATTTCAAATATTTGCTTTATTATAACTCACAGATGTTTGTATTTTTGTCATGGGATGTTCTGAGTGGTTGAGCTAATGCATTCTGGAAAACATTTTTATTTTATCTAATAACATGTAAGTGAATTTGAATTATTATAGACAACCTTCAAAATGATCTTACAATATTCCAAACCACTGTAATTATAGTAAACTCTTTGAAGGATAATGAGTTTTAAATATAGTATTGGTAACCATACATGTCAAAAATAAACACGTGCAGAATGATGTATGCAATAAATTATCCATTTGAATTTCAATTAATTTAATTTAATTATACTTCAAATTCAAGAATGGAATTAAACACCAATTCGCAACTTTATTCAGAATTGACCCCAATCCTGCCAGGAAGTGCTATATGATACAGATGATTTTGTATAACAGTCACATATCTGTTAATCAACATTATGTAACAACATTACCCGGCACACTGATCTCTATAATATATTAGTGATTTTAATTGTAATCTACAATTTTTTATTATTTTGTAACATGAAGAGTGATTATACTCAGTTATTATGAAATGCAACATTGAATGAAATGCAATTCCATATTTTACACTATGTTTTTTGGGATTGCAAGGCTGATTCTGCAGACCCACTGACGGAGAGGGAAGCACTGAGAAAAAGCAAATCACTCAAATTTTACACACACAACCACATAAGAACGAAGTACTTCCTCTTCTCACTGTGACCCTTTGGACTGCCTACAACACCTCATACTATCTAGAATCAACATCATTCCTCATTATGGAGAAATGTTGTCAGAATATATGCATCATAAACTGTTAAATAGGTGAGATAGGTGCGTGCAACTCTGAGCTAAGCACAGATTTCCAGTCTGAATACAATTGATAGTGATTAAACATCCTGTCACCTCTAGTCCCACCCCCTGTAAGTTCAGTCTCTCAGCAGTAAGTACTCTTTGACCGACTCTGGTAAAGGCAGCTCTTTGACTGCAGTGGGGAGGAATCTCACCCCCAGGCTCTGTCTGACAGCACACCGTGACAGCGCGCGTAGCGTCGGTACTTCAGCCACCATACTGGTCAGCTTGGCCAGGAGCTGGGGATCCTTACTGAGCTCCCTGGGTAAGGTACCATCTGCCCGGCGGATCTCAAACCTCCCTGCTGCCTTATACAGCAGCTCCAGACACTCCTCCTCCTGCTCTGCCCCCAGGCCCCTGGCAAGTAGGGCCACCAGGCGAGAGATGGGTGTCTGGCCTTTTAGGTTAGTAACATGGACTTGGCCTCCGTATTCTAACAGAACCCTCACACTCTCTAGGTTGCCTTTCATGGCGGCCCAGCTTAACGGAGTGTCATTGTTGTAGTCCCGTGCGTTGGGGCAGGCACTGCTCTCCAGCAGAGCCCTGACGCACTCAGGGTTGTCCTTGAAGGCCGCCCAGTGTAGCGGGGTGTCCTTGTTGCCGTCCAATGCATTGGGCTGGGCCCCGTACTCTAGGAGGAGTTCCACACAGCCCTCGTCCTTCTCTGCTGCGTAGTGCAGCGCTGTGCGGTTGTAGCCGTCCAGGGCATTCACCTGAGAAGACAGGCAGGGGATTCACAGAATACAATAAAACTTTGTTAGTCCATTTGAGAAAGGGAGAGAGATCATGGTATATTTTACAATTGGAGGCATTACATAGTAACAAATAGCAGCTATTATAGACCTAAGTTCAAAGATAAGAGATCCACTGTTATTTTCTGAGATTCAGGTGAAGGGGATTCAAGTGGGAGTAATCAAGAGCAGGTTAGATGTATCGATGCCTGAGCAAGTACAGTATAAAAACAAAAAATATATATTTCCTCAGGATGTTTTTTTTTTTTACATTACAACATAACACCACAGGCTAAGCAAGTAGCTAAATCTTTTCAAACAAAGTTAAAGTTGGATGAGTGAGGGTTAAAACCATGCTACCATACATACCTCTGCTCCTTTCTCCAACAACAACTCGACACAGTCGGAATCCGCCACCATACAGGCACAGTGCAAGGGCTTCAGAGTGCCGTGCATACGGTTCACGTCTGCTCCCTGAAGGTAGACATGCAATTATGTCATTTTCAACCGTATGCAAAATATGAATAGATACCGATACCAGACACAAGTCATATACAACTGATTAACATCAGGCACTCAAAATTGTGGCATAGTTAAAAGATAGCTATGAAACTACAAAACATTGACACAATTAAAAACGTGCAGAGAGAATGTGAGGTTGAGGGAGTTATTTTACTACAAAGAAGTCAACTCTGGGACACAACAAATTAGATAAGTACAGTGGTGTTCGTGTTAACATTTCATCTCTACAGTTCAAAGATAAGCCAACCAGCCAACCTACCCTTCGAATAAGATCCTCCACATTGTCGTGTGGGAAAGAGCGTATGGCAGCAATGGTGCGGATGAGCCGCTCGGACAGGGAATATTTACTTTGAATAGATTGCATGATGTACCACATAGTAGAGCTCATGTGGAGCTGAGGAACATTGCACCCAGGCTGGGGTGCACTGACGCCACACCACACTGTCTACAACACCTGGCTGGCCAAGTTGGAGTTAAAGATCTGAAAGAAAACACAGTGTTGGTATTATTATGGTAAAGAATTACAGGTGTTCACTTTGGAGAGACATGCTTGTTTTTAGCTAGGTCTACTATATATTCTAGGAGATCAATTACGTGCATGGCAATCCCCCTCTGGTGAATTTGTAAATGTAACGTTGACTGACATTATTTGCATCAAATAATAACAACTCTCTTTTGACACCCGCCCACACAAACTGAATGGCTACTACTCTGTACACGACAGCTATCATTTCCCAACCTAGCAAAAGTGTTTTTAGTTTTACCTGTGCATCATTTGGCAAAAAATAGAAACTTTGCAATTTAGCTTGTTAGGTTAAAGGGTAACGTTAGCTAGCTAGCCTTTTAACCAGCTGTTGCAACACGTCAACTAGCAGCTAATGCTGACTACTTAATGGCCAACTACTAGTTAGCTAACTTACTTGCATTAGCTAAGTTACCGATATATAAACAATAAAGCTAAGCTATCTAGCAAAATTCTTATCCATAATTGCAGTTGCTAACCAAAACACAATTTAGCTTAACTAAATGTCGCGACCTCAAGCAGCAGTAACGCTAGCTAGCTAGCGCGCTAATCGGCTCGCTGTTTTCCACTCCAAATGACAGTTCGCGCTAACAAAGATGACCAGTATTGTACATTTTATTGATTGTTTAGAATGTGTAAAATATTTCCATAGCTTGTTTTAAAAGTCAAGCTGCATCGTTGGTATCTCGATATTTTGGGCCCTTACATACCGTTTATGGTCCACAGTTTCAAGGAATGCGCTGTCCAAGCTTGACAAAAACATGGAAACGGCAACGTCATATAATTTGCTGCGAAAACATGCGACTGGGCTACGCCCATAAAATATCAACGGTGGGAAAAGTACCCAATTGTCATACGAGACTAAAGTAAGAGTAAAGATAGTTTAACATAAATTGACTCAAGCAAAAGTGAAAGTCACCCAGTAAAATACTACTTGAGTAGAAGTCTAAAAGTATTTGGTTTGAAATATATTTCAGTATCGAGAGTAAAAGTAATTGTTAAAATATACTTTAGTAAAAGTATAAATCGTTTAAAAATCCTTGTATTGTGCAAAGCAGACCATTTTCTTGTTTTTTAAAATGTATTTATGGATAGCCAGGGGCACACCAACACTCAGACATCATTTTCAAACGAAGCATGTGTGTTTAGTGAGTCCGCTAGATCAGAGGCAGGGGATGACCAGGGATGTTCTCTTGATACCTGCGTGAATTGGACCATTTCCTGTCTTGCTAAGTATTCAAAATGTAACGAGTACTTTTGGGTTTCAGGAAAGATGTATGGAGTAAAAAGTACATAATTTTCGTTTGGAATGTAGTGAATAAAAGTACAAGTTGTCAAAAATATAAATAGTAAAGTACAGATACCCCAAAAAACGACTTAATAAGTAGTACTTTTTTTCAAGTATTTTTTACTTTAAGTACTTTGCACCATTGAAAAATATACACAGGAATCTTCTCTGACTTAGAATTTTGTGTTTTTGTAATGTTGTTCAGCATCTTACATGTGTTATTTTAATAGTAACAGACTTCATGTAGTGCTGGCATTTATCACATACCATAGTAGCTATGCTTCCTCTCCAAGTATGGGCATCAGATGGCTCCATTGCTCTCTCTGGGAAGCACTTTAAAAGGCTGACTGCTTGGCAGTGCTATGTTAAATACCTTGTAGTGAAATGCAGCACAGGTAATGCCCATTAATGTGTATGTGTATGTGTCAGATGTTAACATTGCGTGAGCCATGACATCTATCTATCTAGACACAAACGTAATATTTGCTGACAGATTGAATCATTACATACCTTCTCTATTCTTTCATTTCCATTTCTGTTGAAGCTATAAACTCAGGGGCACTTCACTGTATAACCTTGTTTTATATGGTACTTATCACAAAATTTGTAAAAAAATGTTGATACATTTTTTTAGATGTAAGTGGTAATTTCAAAACTCTTACTACAAAACTGATAACACTTGTAATTCCCTGTAACAACAGTCAATGCAATAACACTGGTTAATTTAACAGCTTTTCTAAGTGTGATAACTTTTAAAATGTTTATGTAATAAAACCGGTTAATGTAATAACTTGCTGGATAACGTAATAAACATGTTGAACTTAATTTAAAACGTTATTATGTTATCAGGTGAGTAACAACATTTGTTATTAATAACCTAATTACTGCAACCAATCATATAATAACACACCAAAATCAATGTTTTTGTTTATTATTTCACTCATTTTAATGCCCATACCACCCTCCACCAATTGCAATCACACACTCAAACCTATGTGTGTACTTATACACAAACACACACTCACAAGTACATATTGAAACGTACACATGTAACAGTTGTGTAAAAGACTGTGAATTTCACCAGGTTCATATATTCATATTAGTCCAGGCAACATGTGAAAATGTAGTTTACTGTTTCATAAAAGCATGAAACTTCGTACACTTGTATAGTTTGGGGCCAATGATGTATATATACCCTGCATTGCTGACGATATGCATTGGCCATTGAGAGGTTTGAAGCCACAGGTCGGCCATATTGGCACTCCCCAGTAGGAGCAGTCTTCCATAGGAAGATAAATGTTTTCTAACTGTTAGGATAATTTTCCATCAACATACACAGAACATGGTTGCCATCTTCTCAGAATATAAGACAATGTTCTAGACACATTTCGTGGGAACTGGGAGTTTATATATATAGAGAGAGTTTGCCACTCTCTTTATTTATTTTTCTATCTTACAGTTTATTCTCCGTTAGTCAGCATCTCTACACTAAATCATTTTCTCTGGGTGTGCTCCAGCTTTTTAAAAGTACACTTAAGAAAAATGATTTTTATTGATCATAGTGATTCAGGGGTAACATTAAAACAGCGTGAAATGTTCCCTGGCTAACCAAACGTATGGCTCCTGCCAAATGCCACGCCCACAAACGTTTCTTCTCCATGATGAGTCTGGATTTGAGTCCCTCCTAGACAGCAAACACATTCTAACCATTCTGATTGTACCAGAAACCGATGGGTTGGGCCAGAGCCAGAACACATTTAGGTAAAGCAGCACATTGCCATTGGCCTTGCTACTCTAATTGGTTAGAGACAATCCAATCGCTGATGACTTTGTTTTGTACAACACCCCTCATTTTGACTTCACCATAAATGACTTCAACGATGGAAGTCTCAGACTGAAGTATGTAGCAAACAATAGAGCAGCGGGCAAGTTAAATGCCCCACCAACATTATACCACTATACAGAAAGCCATAAAATTGGTGAATGAAAATCAAATCAATGATGGGTGATTACTCAGACTGGCAACTGACACAGGCATGGTAGTGTAGCAGAAAGATCGGAATGCTGTGAATCAAGAGATTGTGAGTTCAAATCACAGGGGAATTTGAGTCCCTACTAGACAGCAAACACATTCTAACCATTCTGATTGTACCAGGGGTGTACTCACTTTTGTTGCCAGCGGTTTAGACATTAATGGCTGTGTGTTGAGTTATTTTGAGGGGACAGCAAATTTACACTGTTATACAAGCTGTACACTCACTACTTTACATTGTAGCAAAGTGTCATTTCTTCAGTGTTGTCACATGAAAAGATATACTCAGATATTTACAAAAATGTGAGGGGTGTACTCACTTTTGTGATATACTGTACATTGAAAACACTATGTTAAAACGACTTTGTGTGTCCCTAACCTGGCCAACAGACAAAGAGCTGTGAATGTAACAGTGGTTCACCAATTCGGGCCTTGATGGGCTCAGCAAAAGTAACAAGGAGTGATGTGTGGCCAATTAGTGGGCGCGGCCGAAACACACTTAACAAGATAGAGTTTTGTTGGAGTGGAGAACGGAATGTATATGTTTTTGAAAAACATTCTTAGAACATTCTCTGAACGTTATTGAAGTCTTCTTATGGTTTATATGTCATTTTTTACCGTTCTCTGAACAATCTGAGAACATAAGGAAACCTGTAGGAAATGTTGTGCTGAAGTCCTGTCACGACTTCCTCCGAAGTCGGTCCCTCTCCTTGTTCAGGCGGCGTTCGACGGTCGACGTCACCGGTCTTCTAGCCATCGCCGCTCCACCTTTCATTTTCCATTTGTTTTGTCTTGTTTTCCCGCACACCTGGTTCACATTCCCTCATCAGACTAAATGTATATTACCCTCTGTTTCCACCATGTCTGTGTGTGGAATTGTTCTTTGTGTAGGGTGTTATGCTACAGGCTGGCTTGCGCTAGGTTTGTTTTTAACCTAGGTTTGTTTGTTTTGTTTCATCCGGTTCATGTTACCATGGTTGTGCTTTGTGCTGCCTCGCCTGTGCCTTTGGGCCAGGGTGTATATTAAACTTCTCCTGTTATCACCCATCTCTGCTCTCCTGCGCCTGACTTCCCGGCAACCAGTCACTCACCCCGTTACAAGTACTGAAATTGCCACAGAAGAACATTGTCCCTTAACTTTCTTTGAACTATTTGTATTTACTAATGATCCACGTTAGCTGCTGCCAACATCATTAAGGCAGTTATAAACAATATATAAAATATTACATGACATTACAATTCATAACACTTTACCCAATACATTCAGTATATTCCCTCAGGCCACTATTCCACTATCACATATTTCAATACAACATCCATGTGTACGTGTGTGTAGAGTGCATGTCTTATCATATGTACGTGTGTCTGTGCCTGTGTGTGTGTGTCTCTTCACAGTCCCTGCATTTCAATAAGGTGGATTATTGTTCTGGTTTTTAAATCTGATTCTACTGCTTGCATCAGTTACCGGATGTGGCCATGGCTCTATGTAGTACCGTGTGTCTCCCATAGTCAGTTCTTGACTTGGGGATTGTGACGAGACCTTTGGTGGCATGTCTTGGCATGGGTGTCCGAGCTGTGTGCTAGTAGTTTAGACAGACACCTCTGTGCATTCAGAAAGTAAACACTTTTTTACAAATACAAGTAGTGATGAAGTCAATCTGTCCTCCACTTTGAGCCATGAGAGATTGACATGCATATTATTAATGTTAGCTCTCCGTGTACATTAAGGGCCAGCCGAGCTGCCCTATTCTGAGCCAATTGTAATTTTCCGAGGTCCCTCTTTGTGGCACCTGACCAGAAGACTGAACAGTAGTCCAGGTGATACAAAACTAGAGGACCTGCCTTGTTGATAGTGTTGGTAAAAAGGCAGAGCAGCGTTTTATTATAGACAGATCTTCTCCCCATCTTAGCTACTGTTATATCAAGATGTTTTGACCATGACAATCCAGGGTTACTCCAAGCAGTATCATCACCTCAACTTGCTCAATTTCCACATGATTTATTACATGATTTAGTTGAGGTTTAGGGTTTAGCGAATGATTTGTCCCAAATACAGCGCTTTTGGTTTTTGAAATATTTATGACTAAATTATTCCTTGCACCAATTCTGAAACTAACTGCAGTTCTTTGTTAAGTGTTGCAGTGATTTCACTCTCTGTAGTAGCTGACCCATATGATGTTGAGTCATCTGCATATATAGACCCACTGGCTTTACTCAAGGCCAGTGGCATGTCATTGGTAAAGATTTAAAAACTTTCTAGTAGGCTTAGATTGAAGAGATGGCAAATAGGAGTGGTAATATTTTCCATCCAAGTTGTCAGACCCCAGTGGCTTGTCATTGTTGATAGACGACAATATTGTTTTTACTTCTTCCACATACGTTACGGAATTCAAAATTACAATGCTTGTCTTTCATAATTTGATCAGTTATATTTGGATATGTAGTGTCAGCGTTTGTTGCTGGCATGTCATGCCTAAATTTGCTAATCTTGCCAATGAAATAAATAATTCGAGTAATTGGCAAGATCTGTGGGTTTTGTGATGAATGAGCCATCTGATTCAATGAATGAAGGGGCTGAGTTTGCCTTTTTGCCCAAAATGTCATTTAAGGTGCTCCAAAGCTATTTACTATCATTCTTTGTAATTTATCTTTGTTTCATAGTATAGTTTCTTCTTCTTTTTACTCAGTTTATTCACGATTTATACATTTTCAGTACGTTTGCCAATTGGTTTTGCAACCAGACTTATTTTCCATTCCTTTTACCTCATCCCTCTTAACCATACAATTTCTCAGCTTCTCATCAATCCAAAGGGATTTAACCATTTTTACAGTAACTGTCTTAATTTCTGTATGCTTACAAGTAACTGGAATAAGCAATTTCATAAATGTGTCAAGTGCAGCATCTCGTTGCTCCTCCTTACACACCACAGACTAACAAATATTCTTTACATAAACAACACACGAATCACTACAAAACTTATTGTATGACCTCTTATACACTATATTAGGCCCAGCCTTTGGAACTTTGGTTTTCCTAGATATGGCTACTAAATTGTGATCACTACATCCGATGGATTTGGATACTGCTTTAAAGCAAATTTCTGCAGCATTAGTAAAGATGTGATCAATAAATGTTGATCATTTCATTCCTGTGCTGTTTGTAATTACCCTGGTAGGTTGACTGAACCAAGTTGCAGGCACTAGTAACAGTTTTAAGCTTTTTCTTGAGTAGGCAGCTTGATGAAAGCCAGTCAATATTTGAATCAGCTAGAAAATATACCTCTCTGTTGATATCAAATACATTATCAAGCATTTCACAAATGTAATCCAGATACTGACTGTTAGCACTTGGTGGTCTAAAGCAGCTTCCCACCAAAATGGGCTTTAGGTGAGGCAGATGAACCTGTAGTCATATTACTTCAACAGTATCTAACATGAGATCCTCTGTAAGCTTTACAGGAATGTGGTTCTGAATATAAATGGCAACACCTCCACCTTTGGCATTTCTGTCTTTTCTGTAGATGTTAACCATGTATTGCTACCACTGTATCATCAAAGGTATTATCTAAGTGAGTTTCTGAGATTGTCAGAATATGAATGTCATATGTTACTTGCACATTATTGATTTGATGAATCTTGTTTCTTAAGCTACATATGTTCACGTGGGCTATTTTTAGCACTTTTCAGGGATGCTTGATTGTTTTCATTGTTTTACTAGGATTCTTAGCAGAAGTAGACATGCTCATGTCATTTATGTTCGTGCAGGGTGAGCTGCACACAGTGGACTTTCTACTAGGGCACACCGCCTCTGTGCTAAGAGTATTACACTGGTTGATAGGCACATGATTACTGCATACAATAGCTGTAGGATCAGCAAAGGTATTCAGGGCAGTTAGAGGGACATACATGAGGTTACTTACATTGACTTTTCCAACACTCCTGGGATAATGTACATTTGCTGGAGCAATATGACAATTCAGTGACACAATGGTAGGGATTTACTGAGTTGGACTTGGGTCAATGATAAGTCACTGTCTCAATGCAGCCTTATAACGCTGTGAAAGGATCCAGGAACCCAAACGATTTGGGTGGACCCCATCCTCCTTATAAAACTTTGTTTCCAGAAAGTATCAAAATTGTCAATAAATGTTATACCCACAGAGATGCAATAGTCTCATTGCCAATTATGGAGGACTAAAAGTCTGCTGAAACATTTATTGCCACGATTTAGGGAGGGCACAGGGCCAGATTGTCACGCCCTGACCTTAGTTATCTTTGTTTTGTTTATTATTTTGGTTAGGTCATGATGTGACTAGGGTGGGTATGTTAGTTTTTGTATTGTCTAAGGTTTTTTGTATATCTAGGTTTTTTTGTAAGTCTAGGTATTTGTATGTCTATGGTGGCCTGAATTGGTTCCCAATCAGATGCAGCTGTTTATCGTTGTCTCTGATTGGGGACCATATTTAGGTAGCCATTTTGTCTAGGGTATTTGTGGGTTCTTGTCTATGTGCCTGTCAGCACTCCTTTAATATAGCGTCACGGTCGTTTTTGTTATTTGGTTCAGTGTTCTTTATTTAATAAAGAAGTATGTAAGCTTACCACGCTGCGCCTTGGTCTCCTCCATACAACGAACGTGACAGATGAACCCACCATAAAAGGACCAAGCAGCGTGGCCAGGAGGAGCAGAACGGCGATACTAGGAGAAGTACCGAGGGGACAGGACCCTGTCATGGAAGCAGGTGGAAACAGCGCAGGAGGAATGGCGACGATACGAGGGGACACGGCTAGCACGGAAGCCCGAGGAGGCAGCCCCAATAACTTTTTTTGAGGAGATTGGTTGGGTCTGGTTGGAGACTTGAGCCAACTCTTCGTGCTTACTGTGGGGAGCCTGTGACTGGTCAGGCACCGTGTCATGCAGAGATGTGCACGGTGTCTCCAGTTCGCATTCATAGCCCAATGCGCTCTATTCCAGCTCCTCGTATTCGCCAGGCTAGAATGGGCATCCAGCCAGGATGCATTAAGTCAGCTCTACGTTCCAGATCTCCAGTGCGCCTCCAGAGTCCAGTACGTCCTGTGCATACTCCCCGCACTTGCCCTGAGGTGCGTGTCCCCAGCCCGGTACCACCAGTGCAGGCACCAGGTATCCAGTGCGACTCGGCAGTCCAGAGCGTCCGGAGACACTACCCATTTTGTTTAGGGTATTTGTGGGATTTTGTCTATGTGTAGTTGCCTGTCAGCACTTGTTTAACATAGCTTCACATTAGTTTTGTTATTTTGTTCAGTGTTCTTTCTTTAATAAAGAAGTATGTACGCTTACCACACTGCACCTTGGTCTCCTCCATACAACGAATGTGGCACAGGTATTATAGGGTATTTGTTGGTGTCACGCAGAGACCCAATCAGTTCTTTAAAATACATCTTCAGCTGTTCTGAGCTGACCTTCATAATGTCATTGAATCCCACAAACTATGATCGACTCAATTTCCTGATGCAGGTTTAAAATGTTTGGGAGCAGCTTAATGATGTTCTGTACTCGTGGTCCTGAATAGCACAACGTTTGCGCTCCAGGGATTGAGACATTTCTCACCATTGAACTACCCAATACAATGGCCAGTGAAGGGGATGGAGAAATCCACCCATTCCTACCCCTCACACAATTTGTTGAACCTTTCACTGGCACACGAGAAGCAGGATAGCATATGTCCGCTGCTCCCGGTGATGGGTCCACACCTCCCACAGCAGGCAGTGCCCCGTCAGATCCAGAGAGAGGAAAGGAGCCGAGCTCGACGACGAAGCTGCTGCTGGAGTCAGCATAGTTGGAGTTGCAGACACAGGCAGTCCCAGCGATGAAGGCGCAGGTAGATCAGGCACCAGTGCAGTGAAGCTATTCCTTATGCCAATCTGCTCCGAACCTCTCACAGACACTCCAGTCTGCTTAGCAGCATGCCATTGCCTTTGGTTTCCACGACTTGTGACATGGGATCTGCGCTGATCAGAAAATCCCACTTGCTGTTCTCCGTTTACTCCACTACAAGATGGAGGAGGAGAAGCAGATGGAGATGACTTCCTTGGCAGGCAAGTTCCAGGTGGTACAGGTCATTCGGAGAGGGACAGATGACAAGGCGGGGATGTAACTATCAGGCCCGAGCAGTGTCCAGCCACAGGATATGATTTGCGTTTTCCCCATAAGTTCCCACAGAATTGAAATTTGCTTGCTAAGGTTAGCCACCTCATTACTGTAATCCTCCGCAAACAAACAATTGCCACATTAGAACACCGGATTGTCAATATTGTCCTGGACAAGAGCGTAAAAAACTGATTCTTCAGTGCTTGAAACATTTGTTAGCTATTCCAGGTGAAGCGGACTCCATTGCAACCTAGATAGCAAGCTAGCTCTCTGGCTAGTTGGTAGCAGGTGTTGACACAAACACTTCAGAACAAGATCAAAATAAAACTTTGGGGCCTCCCGGGTGGCGCAGGGCGCTGTACTGCAGCGTGAGCTGCGCCACCAGAGACTCTGGGTTTGCGTCCAGGCTCTGTCGTAACCGGCTGTGACCGAGAGGTCTGTGGGGCGATGCACAATTGGCCTAGCGTCGTCCAGGTTAGGGAGTGTTTGGCCGGTAGGGAAATCCTTGGTTGGGTTGTCTATCAGAGGACGCATGACTTTCAACCTTCCTCTCTCCCGAGCCCGTACGGGAGTTATAGCGATGAGACAAGATAGTAGCTACTAAACAATTGGATACCACGAAATTGGGGAGAAAAAGGGGTAAAAAAAAATTTAAAAAATTAAATAAAAAAATAATTTGGAAACAGGACAAAACAACAGGTATCCAAGTTTGTGACAGGAGTTTGTGACAGGAAATGGAATTCGTGACAGGAAATAGTTGTGAGATATGTTTCGTGCATTTATCCCAAAAAATAATGCGAGGCAACAAAATGTCAAACCAGTTGGAGAATGTTCCTAGAACATTACCAACATTTTACCATGTTTGAACTTTTAGGAACATTCTGTAAAATATATATATGTTTTTGGTCAAGTTCTTTAAATGTGCTGAGAACGTTCAAAAGCCTACACCATTCCCAGAAAGTTGTGGGAAGGCTGTGGCAAAATAACCATAGGAAAACCACACTTTCACCAACCTCTAAGGTTCTCAGAATGTTATGTGTTAGCTGGGTATCCAGCACAAGCTACCTTTTTGGTTTTTCAAATTGCAGGCATCTTGATTTGCACTTTTCGCACCAAAGTATGTTTATCTCTAGGAGACAGAACGCGCCTCCTTCCTGAGCAGTATGACGGCTGCGTGGTCCCATGGTGTTTATACTTGCGTACTATTGTTTGTACAGATGAACGTGGTACCTTCAGGCATTTGGAAATGGCTCCCAAGGATGAACCAGATTTGTGGAGGTGTACAATTTCTTGGCTGATTTCTTTTGATTTTCCCATGATGTCAAGCAAAGAGGCACTGAGTTTGAACTTTGAAGTTTGAGCCTTGAAATACATCCATGGGTGCACCTCCAATTGACTCAAATTATGTCAATTAGCCTATCAGAAGCTTCTAAAGCCATGACATCATTTTCTGGAATTTTCCAAGCTGTTTAAAGGCACAGTCAACTTAGTGTATGTAAACAACTGACCCACTGGAATTGTGATACAGTGAATTACTATTGAAATAATCTGTTTGTGAACAATTGTTAGAAAAATGACTTGTGTCATGCACAAAGTAGATGTCCTAACCGACTTGCCAAAACTATAGTTTGTTAACAAGAATTTTGTGGAGTGGTTGAAAAACAAGTTTTAATGACTCCAACCTATGTGTATGTAAACTTCCGACTTCAACTATAGACTGACCAGATGAACCCAGGTAAAAGCTATGTCCCTTATTGATGTCAACTGCTAAAGCCACTTTTATCAGTGTATATGAAGGGGAGGAGATAGATAAAATAAGTATTTTTAAGCCTTCAGACATGGATTGTGTATGTGTGCCATTGAGAGGGTTTGAGCGTGTCAAGAACTGCTATGCTGCGGAGTTTTTCACACTCAACAGTTTTCCATGTGTATCAAGAATGATCCACCATCCAAAGGAAACCCGTGGGTAGCATTTTAAAAAATTTATATATATATATATATATATATTTTTTTTAAGGGCTGGATCAGCTTAATATTGAGGAAAGAATGTTGCCTTCATCAATGTAATTGTCTGCATCATTTCCAATCCCCCATATATTTTTGGGGTAAATATATATATCCATACACGCATGCATACATATACACATATATATATATATATATACAGTGCCTTGCGAAAGTATTTGGCCCCCTTGAACTTTGCGACCTTTTGCCACATTTCAGGCTTCAAACATAAAGATATAAAACTGTATTTTTTTGTGAAGAATCAACAACAAGTGGGACACAATCATGAAGTGGAACGACATTTATTGGATATTTCAAACTTTTTTAACAAATCAAAAACTGAAAAATTGGGCGTGCAAAATTATTCAGCCCCTTTACTTTCAGTGCAGCAAACTCTCTCCAGAAGTTCAGTGAGGATCTCTGAATGATCCAATGTTGACCTAAATAACTAATGATGATAAATACAATCCACCTGTGTGTAATCAAGTCTCCGTATAAATGCACCTGCACTGTGATAGTCTCAGAGGTCCGTTAAAAGCGCAGAGAGCATCATGAAGAACAAGAAACACACCAGGCAGGTCCGAGATACTGTTGTGAAGAAGTTTAAAGCCGGATTTGGATACAAAAAGATTTTCCAAGCTTTAAACATCCCAAGGAGCACTGTGCAAGCGATAATATTGAAATGGAAGGAGTATCAGACCACTGCAAATCTACCAAGACCTGGCCGTCCCTCCAAACTTTCAGCTCATACAAGGAGAAGACTGATCAGAGATGCAGCCAAGAGGCCCATGATCACTCTGGATGAACTGCAGAGATCTACAGCTGAGGTGGGAGACTCTGTCCATAGGACAACAATCAGTCGTATATTGCACAAATCTGGCCTTTATGGAAGAGTGGCAAGAAGAAAGCCATTTCTTAAAGATATCCATAAAAAGTGTCGGTTAAAGTTTGCCACAAGAAACACACCAAACATGTGGAAGAAGGTGCTCTGGTCAGATGAAACCAAAATTGAACTTTTTGGCAACAATGCAAAACGTTATGTTTGGCGTAAAAGCAACACAGCTGAACACACCATCCCCACTGTCAAACATGGTGGTGGCAGCATCATGGTTTGGGCCTGCTTTTCTTCAGCAGGGACAGGGAAGATGGTTAAAATTGATGGAAAGATGGATGGAGCCAAATACAGGACCATTCTGGAAGAATGATGGAGTCTGCAAAAGACCTGAGACTGGGACGGAGATTTGTCTTCCAACAAGACAATGATCCAAAACATAAAGCAAAATCTACAATGGAATGGTTCAAAAATAAACATATCCAGGTGTTAGAATGGCCAAGTCAAAGTCCAGACCTGAATCCAATCGAGAATCTGTGGAAAGAACTGAAAACTGCTGTTAACAAATGCTCTCCATCCAACCTTACTGAGCTCGAGCTGTTTTGCAAGGAGGAATGGGAAAAAATGTCAGTCTCTCGATGTGCAAAACTGATGGAGATATACCCCAAGCGACTTACAGCTGTAATCGCAGCAAAAGGTGGCGCTACAAAGTATTAACTTAAGGGGGCTGAATAATTTTGCACGCCCAATTTTTCAGTTTTTGATTTGTTAAAAAAGTTTGAAATATCCAATAAATGTCGTTCCACTTCATGATTGTGTCCCACTTGTTGTTAATTCTTCACAAAAAATACAGTTTTATATCTTTATGTTTGAAGCCTGAAATGTGGCAAAAGGTCGCAAAGTTCAAGGGGGCCGAATACTTTCGCAAGGCACTGTATATATATATTTTTTTTTAGATATATTTTTTTACCTTCATTTAACTAGGCATGTCAGTTAAGAACAAATTATTATTTTCAATGACGTCCTAGGAACAGTATATACCTATATAGACATACTTTTTAAAAGAATATACCTTTATTATTATTCCCCGCAAACCCTACCACCCAATTGAAGTAAACTAATAAACACTTCGGCTTTTACCTTCAATTTATACATCTTATACACATTTTACTGACAGTCTACTTTACAACAGTTCTCTCTTGTTTGTTCTTAGTCCTTCCTCTATTTCTGATGTCCATCCAGTTTGATTTCTATTTGTAACTGTGCTATTTCACCAAAGTTCTGAACCTATATACATTTTACAGACCCCGTATGTTTTACATTGGTTATCTTGTTATTAGTCCAACCCTTCAGCTCCATTCAACCCCTCCCATCTATCTCTCAACATCATCCATTTCAGATTTCGATTTGCCATATATTTTTCAACTGTGCTGTGATGCTTCACAAAATAATTGAAACTTTCTATTCTCATAGCTTCTGCAGATTGTAAATTAAAAATAAACATTTTTGCTAAAATAATTATTATATTATTGATTGATTGAATATGGCTTTTCAAATCACCCAGTATTGCTATCTGTAGCGTTAGTTCTAGGCAAATGTTGCAATTCTTCAGCCATTCCTGGACCTGTGACCAAAAATGAGCTACATAAGGACAATACCAAAATAAATGATCTAATGACTCTGCCTCCTCACAGCAGAATCTGCAGAGCTGGGAAGATTGTATCCCCCATATATATAACATTCTATTAGTTGCAAGAATTTTGTATAGTAAAGTTTTGAATCCAGCGTTGTTTTGCGTATCAATTCATAAACCATGTGCCATGGAATGGGTACATCGAAAATCTCTTTTGCAATTTATATGGCACAGTTGTCAGTTTTTTGGTCCTTAAATGAAATTGTTAGATGTTTTTATTTATCACACTTTTCTTTAACCAATTCTGTTCTTTAATACAGGGCCGACATACAAGTTCCTTACCTTTTTCCCCTCTTCCGTTTTTGTGGTAATGCTGCAATTAATTGGTTGTAATTTTGGGTAGAGCAGACATTTCCATATGTCTGTGTTAGCTGCATGTGTGACTTAACTCCACCAGTCCTATTTATGATATCATTCACTAAAATTATACCTTTTTTAACAATGTGGGGCGGCAGGGTAGCCTAGTGGTTAGAGCGTTGGACTAGTAACCGGAAGGTTGCAAGTTCAAACCCCCGAGCTGACAAGGTACAAATCTGTCGTTCTGCCCCTGAACAGGCAGTTAACCCACTGTTCCTAGGCCGTCATTGAAAATAAGAATTTGTTCTTAACTGACTTGCCTAGTTAAATAAAAATAAAAATGTCTTCGAAAAATACATTTTTTAAAAATCAATTAGTATATTTGAATTTAACCACAATATTTGTTGTATTATTTGTTCTGTCTTTTCAGGTGGATTAAACTGATATTGCAACCAACTTTCTAAGGCTTGTTTAAAAAATAAAGATATTTTGGAGATTATTTCCTTTTCAAACACCTGAAAGTGAGCAGGTGTAATCTGAATAAATGGGAAAAGGCCCTTCTTGAACATAGGATGAGACATTCGTACCAATTTACTAGAGAACCAGTTTGGATTGAAGTATAACTTTTGTATGACTGATGCCTTTAGTGAGAGGTCTAATGCTTTAATATTTAATACTTTCTGCCCTCCGAATCCATATTCGTTATATAAATAGGCCCTTTTAATTTTATATGGCTTGCCGTTCCAAATAAAATTGAATATTTTTTGTTCATATAACTTAAAAAGCAAGTCACTAGGTGTAGGCAAAACCATAAGCAAATAGGTAAACTGTGATATGACTAAAGAGTTAATCAGGGTGATTTTTCCACAAATAGACAGATATTTTCCTTTCCATGGTAGCAAGATCTTATCTATTTTTGCTAACTTTCTATAAAAATGTATTGGAGTGAGATCATTTCTTTCTTTTGGGATTGTCTACTGAGTATGTCCAAATCTCCGTCAGACCATTTAATTGGTAAACTACATGGTAATGTAAAATTTGCATTTTTTAGTGATCCAATACGTAACACACGCAAAAGTATCTAGGGTGATTTAGTGATCCTCTATGAGGCCGTGGAGTGACTCTAATTGTGGATTTAAAAGAAAACATGAATCATCAGCGAACACTGACGCCTTAGTTTTTAAGCCACGGATTTCTAATCCCTTAATATTATTGTTTGATCTAATCTTAAAAGCTAACATTTCTATGGTAATAATAAATAGATATGCCGATAGTGGACAACCTTGTTTTACTCCTCTGGATAGTTTAAAACCTTCTGAGATGTAGCCATTATTTACTATTTTACACCTAGGGTTACTATACATAACTTTAACCCATGGGTAGCATTGGAATCAACATGAGCCAGCATCCCTTTGGAACGCTTTCAGCACCTTGTAGAGTCCCTTCCCAATGAATTGAGGCTGTTCTGAGGGCAAAAGGGGGTGCAACTCAATAATAGGAAAGTGTTCCTAATATTTTGTACACTACCCCCATATGAAGGGCCTTACATGTCTCAACTTCCACAGTGAATGCTTTTAGTTATATGTTTTGTGGGTATGAATTGAATATTGCAAATGCATCAATAAAACATATTGCACCTATTTAATGTAACCCTTGCTGTTAATAGATTACAAAGCAGCATACAACTGACCTAAATGTTTGGAAATTATAAATTCACTTTCTCATCGGTGTCCCTCTACCGGGTTGAGCTTACGTGCACTAATGTGATTAGCATGACGTTGTAAGTAACAAGAATATTTCCCAGGGCATAGACGTGTTTTATATGGGCAGAAAGCTTAAATTCTTGTTAATCTAACTGAACTGTCCAATTTACAGTAGCTATTACAGTGAAGAAATGCCATACTATTGTTTGAGGAGAGTGCACAACAACAACAAAAAATGCATCACTGCAACTAGTTTGATACATACACCTCTGAAGGTAAATAATGTACTTACATAAAGTAATCTTGCTCTGATTTGTCATCCTGAGGGTCCCAGAGATAAAATGTAGCATAGATTTGTTTGATAAAATCCATTTTTAGATTCAAATGTAGGAACAGTTTGAACCCCTGCTGTCTCTGGCTCCACACCCACGCAACCCGGCCATCTAGATGTGTAAAAGTTAGTGTATAAGCTAATGAGCTATCATGTATGACATTCGTGGGAGTGTGTAAACTTACATTTTGTATTACCATGTCATTTTTGTATGTTTTCTATAGTTATGTACTTGAAAATGTATCAATTGACCAATCCGGCACATTTGGGCAGACTTGATACAAAATATTGTCCAGTATTGCAATACTTCACTGGATCAATCTGAAACTTTGCACACACACTGCAAAATCTAAATTGTGCCGAAACTGCAATATTACATTATGGCCTTTCTCTTGCGTTTCAAAGATGATGAAGAAAAAAACGAATTTATTTTTGGTTTGTATTATATTTCACCAGATCTAATGTGTTATATTCTCCTACATTACATTTCAAAGTGTTTCCTTTTAAATGGTATGAAGCAGACTTGTTTACGTGCTGCTGTGCGTTTTGTTGCTAACCTTACTTTGCTACCTGATGGTTTATACTTTTATTTTTTAACTCTGTTTATTAAGTTTTACACACACAGACAAGACAACACAAAGCAATATAAGTAATATACTCAACTAGAAAAAAAATACAAATAAAAATACAAATAAAAAAAATAGCTTTAAAGATACCATACTTTAGACAAGTTAACCACACCAGGCAGAAGGCTACAAAGGTTAAAGGGCAATCTATAGTACAGGGACAGAGCAAACACCTCACCATTGTTCCTGTAAACAGTCACGGGATAAGGGTGAAGAAATGCAACCACTCACCGACAGTCGTTGCCACAGACCGACCATCCACTGGACCAAAAATAAAGTTTACAATGCTTTAAAATAAAAAAAAAGCTCACACTTCAGTCTCTGCCCGGGCAAGATGTACAAGGCATCCGCGGGTCACAATCAATAAGCACATGGACCTTAATGCCCCCCCAACAAAAACACAGAGAGAAGCTCCTCCAACCCTTAAGTCACATGGGGGTCAAATACAGACTTATTTTAGTTTTAATTGGAATGCCATCAGAGGATGGACTGTTTAAAGTAAGACCGGAATGGAGCCCAAGCCTCATTAAACAGTTTGGGGTTTCCACGTGAATTGCATGTTTTCTAGTTTCAGAGAGCACAACACATCTCTCACCCAATATTTATAAGATGGGGGAGCTGCCATCTTCCAGTTCTGTAGTATTAGCCGTCTAGCTAAAAGAGTTGTATAAGCAACAGTGTCCGACTGGATTCTTGATAGGGGGTTACCCATGGGAAGTACTCCAAAAAGGGCTGTAAGGGGAGACGGATCTATAACAGTGTCATATATATCAGAAAAACATTTAATTATTAATTCCCAGAAACCTGACAGTTTATGACAGCCCCAAAACATATGCAACAGTGTGGCTGGTTCCACTTTATATCTGACACAGGTCGGATCAAAATCAGAGAATATTCTTCCATACGGATACGGTGAACCACCTTGAATTGAATGAGGCTGTGTCTAGTGCTAAAAGAGGACGAGTGCACCCTGTGCAGCACAGATTCCCAGGCGTCTTCCCCAAGTTCCTCCCCCAAATCCTTTTCCCATCGAGTCTTTAAAAGCGCCAAAGAAGGGTTCGGTAAGTTATGAATGATTGCATATACATCTGAAATTGCGCCCCTAGGAAGCTTGTTCAACTCCAAAATGCTCTCTATAGCTGTATTCGCAGGCCTATGGGAAAATCCAGGTGTGTTAGCTCTGACAAAGTTTCTAGTCTGGAGATAGTGCAAAAAGTGGGATTGGGGGAGATTGAATTTTTCCTGCAGCTGAGAAAAAGAGGCAAATGTATCATCAAAGAATAATTGGGCTAGCGAGGAGAGGCCTAGTGAGTGCCAAATGCCAAAAGCCCCATCATTCAAAGATGGAAGAAATAAAATGTTCTGATTGATTGGGCCTGATAGAGAAAAGCCTCGGAGGCTAAAGGCTAAACGGAACTGATTCCAAATTTTAAGAGACTGCTTTACAATTGGGTTGACACACCTTTTGCCTAGGGACACTGAGAGAGACGAGCACAACACAGAGGAAAGTGCTGCAGGTTTACACGATTCAGACTCCATCTGGACCCAGAGTGGTCTAGGGCCAGTAGGATCAGTCTGCAGCCAGTACAGAAGGGCTCTGAAATTTGCAGCCCAGTAGTATGTCTGAAAATTTGGTAGAGCTAAACCCCCCAATGACCTAGGCTTCTGTAAATGTTTTCTACCAATCCGTGGTACCTTGCCATCCAAAAATAAAATGCATGAATGTTTGATCCAGTGAAACAAAAAAAAGATTTTGGAATAAAAATGGGTAAACATTGAAATAAATATAAAAATTTGGGCAACACATTCATTTTAATGACATTAATCCTTCCGATAAGAGAAAGGGGTAGCGAATTCCAAAAAGTAAAAGATTGTTTCAAACTGTCTGCTAGAGCAACAAAGTTTTCCTGAAACAAATTTGAATATTTCCTTGTCACTTTAACTCCCAAGTAGGTGAATTGATCCCGGACAATCCTAAACTGAGAACTTGTAAAAGAGCACTTTAAAGCAGCCTTGTTTACCGGAAAAAGCTCACTATATTGCCTAGATTCAGCTTGTACCCTGAGATTGATCCAAACTTTTTAAGAACAGATAGGGCACGTGGCAATGAGGTATCAGGGTTGGAGATAAACAGAAGGAGATCGTCAGCATATAGCGAGACTTTCTGCTCCCAGCCCGCCCTGATTATTCCTTGAATGGCATCATTAGAGCATAGTGCAATGGCGAGAGGCTCGATTGCCAAAGCAAACAACAAGGGGGAGAGTGGACAACCCTGTCTGGATCCGCAGTGCAAGGGAAAATAGTCAGAGGACAAGTTATTAGTCCGTACCGAAGCCATGGGGGAAAAATAAAGAATCTTTATCCAATCAATGAATTTGGGGCCAAAGCCAAATCTATAAAGGGCAGCTGTTAGGTAATCCCACTCAACGCGGTCAAACGCTTTTTCGGCATCAAGTGAGACCACCACCTCCGGGTCCTCCGACGCTGGGGAGTACAGTATATTCATAAGGCGCCTAATATTGAAAAATAAATGCCTATTTCTCAGAAAGCCAGTCTGGTCAGAGTGTATTACTTGGTGCAGCAAGCCTTCCATACGGATGCCTAAAAGCTTAGCTAGGATTTTGTAATCACAGTTTAAAAGCGAGATTGGGCAATAGGATCCATATTCCAGGGGGTCTTTGTTTTTCTTTAATAGTAATGAAATTGAAGCCTGATAAAGACTAGGCGGTAGCTTTGAAGTAACTTCTTCGATATAGGGGGCGCTATTTTAATTTTTGGATGAAAAAACGTTCCCGTTTTAAACAAGATATTTTGTCACGAAAAGATACTCGACTATGCATATAATTGACAGCTTTGGAAAGAAAACACTCTGACGTTTCCAAAACTGCAAAGATATTGTCTGTGAGTGCCACAGAACTGATGCTACAGGCGAAACCAAGATGAAATTTCAAACAGGAAGTGCCCCAGATTTTGAAGGCGCTGTGTTCCAATGACTCCTTATATGGCTGAGAATGGGCCACGAAAGAGCTTACACTTTCTGTCATTTCCCCAAGGTGTCTGCAGCATTGTGACGTATTTGTAGGCATATCATTGGAAGATTGACCATAAGACACTACATTTACCAGGTGGTCGCTTGGTGTCCTCCGTCGCAATTATTGCGTAATCTCCAGCTGCAGTACTTTTCCGTTTGCTACTGAGGAGAAACCCAACTGCCACAAATGATTTATCATCGAATAGATATGTGAAAAACACCTTGAGGATTGATTCTAAACAACGTTTGCCATGTTTCTGTCGATATTATGGAGTTCATTTGGAAAAAAGTTCGCCGTTGTAATGACTGAATTTTCGGGGTTTTTTCTTAGCCAAACGTGATGAACAAAACGGAGCGATTTCTCCTACACAAATAATATTTTTGGAAAAAATGAATATTTGCTATCTAACTGAGAGTCTCCTCATTGAAAACATCCGAAGTTCTTCAAAGGTAAATAATTTTATTTTAATGCTTTTCTTGTTTTTGTGAAAATGTTGCCTGCTGAATGCTAGGCTTAATGCTATGCTAGCTATCAATACCCTTACACAAATGCTTGTGTAGCTATGGTTGAAAAGCATATTTTGAAAATCTGAGATGACAGTGTTGTTAACAAAAGTCTAAGCTTGTGAGTGAATATATTTATTTAATTTCATTTGCGATTTTCATGAATAGGAAACGTTGCGTTATGGTAATGAGCTTGAGGCTATGATTACGTTAAGTAAAACCTTAATACAATTAAATTAAAATGACTGAATGCTCGTAAGGCACGCACTAGATGATCAAAACATTAGATCACATCAAATAAGCCTGAATGGGTTCGCCAACTATACAAGACTAGCCTGTTATATCTAAACATAATTGTACCACAGGTGGGTTACTTGCTATCCACAGTTTGCAAGCAACTGTGAGCATGTTCAAGACTTCTTGATGTGACGTTGAATGTGAGCCATAGCCTCATCCGGAGATTCAAATGTGTAGTCTTTACCCTCATGAGATAGCCATAAATGGTCCGGGAATCGCAGTCCATACTTCACACTTGGATGGTCCCGAAGTACTCGTTTGGCCTGTCCGAAAGCTGTGCGCTGCCTGGAAACAGTGGGGGAGTAGTCCTGGTAGATGGAGAAGCTCTGTCCTTGAAAGCTCAGAGTTGTATTGTGGGCTCGTCGGAGGATCTCCATCTTCTCATATGAAAAAAGTGCACTGGAAGAATTATGTCACGAGGCCTCTCCCCATCCCGGGGCTTTGGGCGCAGCGACCGGTGGGCTCGATCAATCAGGGGCTTTTCATCTAAGGCAAGAACATCCTTCAGCAGCCCTGAAACGAAATCTGTGGCGCGATGCATTTCCGCTGACTCTGGGACCGATACAAGTCTCAGATTATTGCGGCGAGAGAATCCCTCTAAACTCACACAGCTCTCCTTCACCTTTTTCAAATCCGCAGCTAGGCGTTTAACTTCAGCCTCCAGGGATGTAGTTAAGTCGGAGACATTAGTAGCGGAGGTCTCCAGTGCTGCAATCATTGTAGTGTGTGACGCAGTTGTTGTTTTGAGAGATGTGATTGCTGGGACAGTCTCGTTCCGCAGGATGGTTAAATCTGCTTTTAAAGTATCAGAAACCTCCTGTATTCTGGCCTCAATCGTAGCAACCACCTCTGTTTTCATTTCAACTATCTCAGAGCGTAGTAGTTTGATGGCCTCGAGAATGTTCATTTCAGCGCCGCCAGGCCAAGCCGCACACCCGGGTACACTGCACACCCTGGCCTTATGTTTGGGCGACATGCTGACATTCGGAAGCAAAGTAGTCTTGGTTTTTACGGAAAGGACTCACCAAATTAATATTTGAAAATAAATACGGTTCTGCTGCAAAATTCACATAAACTTTAAGAATACCACGGGAGCAAACGGAAAACACGTCAGTCGCACATGGCGTCCCTCCTATCCCCCCCGGTTTATACTTTTTAATTACGGTTTATATTTTTAGTTTTTCCCTCGCTCAACTTTTTTTCATTAAACTTTTTCACTCGGGATGCTTTATCTGGATGTGGTTCGTCTTGACCTCCACCAGCCGAAGCTAAGTAGTTACATTAACATGATGCCTTCTGATTGCAGTCGCTGCACTCATAATATACAGGAGAACGATCGCCTTATGGCGAGGATAGCTGTGCTGCAAGCCCAGCTTCAGACGCAATCGTTAGGCAAGGGTCATTTCAGTGCAGGAAAGGATGAAACAGCATCTGTGCCACCAGTAAGTACAGATAGTAGTATAAATCCGCTCGCACAGTCCCCGCAGCCGGACAACTTTCTCATGGTTTCTGGAGGGAAATGCTGTAGGAATGCTCAACCGGTGTCGCTCATTCAGCCAATAGAAACATTCAATCGGTTCTCCCCATTAAGCAGCGAGTCGGAGTCAGAGGCCGAGCCTTCTAAGGTCTCTACTCCTCCCGTTACGGGGTCTGAGACGCCGAAGCCTCCCACCATTAGCTCTGACAAATTGAAAACCCTAGTCATTGGCGACTCCATTACCCGCAGTATTAGACTTAAAACGAATCATCCAGCGATCATACACTTTGTACAGGGGGCAGGGCTACCGATGTTAAGGCTGATCTGAAGATGGTGCTGGCTAAATCTAAAACTTGCGAGTGTAGAGAGTATAGGGATATTGTTATCCACGTCGGCACCAACGATGTTTGGATGAAACAGTCAGAGGTCACCAAGCGCAACATAGCTTTAGTGTGTAAATCAGCTAGAAAGATGTGTCGGCATCGAGTAATTGTCTCCGGCCCCCTCCCAGTTAGGGGGAGTGATGAGCTCTACAGCAGAGTCTCAGAACTCAATCGCTGGTTAAAAACTGTTTTCTGCCCCTCCAAAAGATAGAATTTGTAGATAATTGGCCCTCTTTCTGGGACTCACACACAAACAGGACCAAGCCTGGCCTGTTGAGGACTGACAGACTCCATCCTAGCTGGAGGGGTGCTCTCATCTTATCTACTAACATAGACAGGGCTCTAACTCCCCTAGCTCCACAATGAAATAGGGTGCAGGCCAGGCAGCAGGCTGTTAGCCAGCCTGCCAGCTTAGTGGCATCTGCCACTAGCACAGTCAGTGTTGTCAGCTCAGCTATCCCCATTGAGATCGTGTCTGTGCCTTGACCTAGGCTGGGCAAAACTAAACATGGCGGCGTTTGCCTTAGCAATCTCTATTTTTCTTTTCTCTCGCCAATTGGTAGTAGTTACAGTCTTGTCTCATCGCTGCAATTCCCGTACGGCCTCGGGAGAGGCGAGGGTTGAGAGCCATGCGTCCTCCGAAACACAAATTTCAATTTACCCCCAAAAAATATGTTTTAGTCTTTTGAGCTTCTAGTCATGAAATATATGCAGCCTACTCAATCACTTTTTATAGCTACTGTTTACAGGCCTCCTGGGCCATATACAGCGTTCCTCACGGAGTTCCCTGAATTCCTATCGGACCTTGTAGTCATGGCAGATGTTATTTAAATGTTTGGTGACTTTAATATTCACATGGAAAAGTCCACAGACCCACTCCAAAAGGCTTTTGGAGCCATCATCGACTCAGTGGATTTTGTCCAACATGTCTCCGGACCTACTCAATGCCAGAGTCATACTCTGGACCTAGTTTTGTCCCGTGGAATAAATGTTGTGGATCTTAATGTTTTTCCTCATAATCCTGGATTATTGGACCACCATTTTATTTTGTTTACAATCGCAACAAATAATCTGCTCAGACCCCATCCAAGGATCACCAAAAGTTGTGCTATAAATTCTATAAAAAACTATGCAGTATTTAGTTTTTTTACATGTAATTTATTACAGTGGTACCCCAGGTAATCTTAGGTTTTATTACATACAGTCGGGAGGAACTACTGGATATAAGAGCAATGTCAACTCACCATCATTACGACCAGGAATACCACTTTCCCGAAGCGGATCCTGTATTTTGCCCACCACCCCGGACAATGGATCGGATCACAGCTGGTGAACCAGTACAACGACGCCGTAAAAGGGGCAGACGAAGCGGTCTTCTGGTCAGGCTCCGGAGACGGGCACATCGTGTACCCATCCCGAGCATACTACTCGCCAATGTCCAGTCTCTTGACAACAAGGTTGATGAATTCCGAGCAAGAGTGGCATTCCAGAGAGACATCAGAGACTGTAATGTTCTTTGCTTCACGGAAACATGGCTCACTTGAGACATGCTATCGGAGTCGGTACAGCCAGCTGGTTTCTTCACGCATCGCGCCGACAGAAACAAACATCTTTCTGGTAAGAAGAGGTATGCCTTATGATTAACAAGACGTGGTGTGATCATAACAAATACAGGAACTCAAGTCCTTCTGTTCACCTGACTTAGAATTCCTCAAAATCAAATGTCGACCGCATTATCTACCAAGATTATTATCTTCGATTATAATCACAGCCGCATATATTTTCCCCCAAGCAGACAAATCGATGGCCCTGAACGAAAATTATTAGACTCTCTGTAAACTGGAAACCACATATCCCGAGGCTGCTTTCACTGTAGCTGGGGATTTTAACAAGGTTCATCTGAAAACAAGACTCCATAAATTCTATCAGCATCTCGATTGTGCTACGACTCCTTACTTCCAAGGCAGTTATAGTCAATGAACTAATCACTGATCATAATCTTGATGTGATTGGCCTGACAGAAACATGGCTTAAGCCTTATGAATTTACTGTGTAAATGAGGCCTCACCTCATTGTTATTCTAACTTCCGCGACGCATATAAGGTCCCCCCCGCCCTCCTTTCGGAAAAGCTGACCACGACTCCATTTTGTTGCTTCCAGCCTATAGACAGAAACTAAAACAGGAAGCTCCCGCTCTCAGGTCTGTTCAACGCTGGTTTGACCAATCTGATTCCACACTTCAAGATTGCTTCGATCACGTGGATTGGGATATGTTCCGCATTGCGTCAAACAACAACATTGACGAATACGCTGATTCGGTGAGCGGGTTCATAAGCAAGTGCATTGGCAAGGGAGAAAAAGCTGTTGCACGGCAACTCACTGCTTTCCTGAAGACAAACAATGTATGCAACATTTTTCAGTCTGGTTTTAGACCCCATCATAGCACTGAGACTGCACTTGTGAAGGTGGTAAATGACCTTTTAATGGCATCAGACTGAGGCTCTGCATCTGTCCTAGTGCTCCTAGACCTTAGTGCTTCTTTTGATACCATCGGTGACCACATTCTTTTGGAGAGATTGGAAACACAAATTGGTCTACACGGACAATTGGTCTACACGGACAGGGACTGGTTTAGATCTTATCTGTCGGAAATATATCAGTTTGTCTCTGTGGATGGTTTGTCCTCTGACAATTCAATTGTAAATTTGTGTTCCTCAAGGTTCGGTTTTAGGACCACTATTGTTTTCACTATATATTTTACCTCTTGGTGATGTCATTCGGAAACATGACATCATGGATGACACACAGCTGTACATTTCAATGAAACATGGTGAAGCCCCAAAATTGTCCTCGCTGGAAGCCTGTGTTTCAGACATAAGGAAGTGGATGGCTGTAAATGTTCTACTTTTAAACTTGGACAAATCAGAGATGCTTATTCTAGTTCCCAAGAAACAAAGAGATCTTCTGTTGAATCTGACAATTAATCTTGATGGTTGTACAGTCGTCTCAAATAAAACTGTGAAGGACCTCGGCGTTACTCTGGACACTGATCCCTCTTTTGACGAACATATCAAGACTGTTTCAAGGACAACTTTTTTCCATCAAAGTAACATTGCAAAAATCAGAAACTTTCTGTCCAAAAATTATGCAGAAAAATTAATCCATGCTTTTGTCACTTGAAGGTTAGACTACTGCAATGTCTACTTTCCGGCTACCTGAATAAAGCACTAAATACACTTCAGTTGCTAGAATCTTTACTAGAACCAAATATTTTTTTCATATTACTTCAATGCTATCCTCTGCACTGGCTTCTTGTTAAGGCTAGGGCTGATTTCAAGGTTTTACTGCTAACCGACAACGCATTACATGGGCTTTCTCCTACCTATCTTTCCGATTTAATCCTGCCGTACATACCTACACGCAAACTACTGTTATGTCCGTCGTCGGAGTGATTGAAGAAAGTATTTGATCCCCTGCTGATTTTGTACTATTGCCCACTGACAAAGAAATGATCGGTCTATAATTTTAATGGTAGGTTTATTTGAACAGTGAGAGACAGAATAACAACAAACAAAAAAATCTGAAAAACGCATATCAAAAATCTTATAAATTGATTTGCATTTTAATGAGGGAAATAAGTATTTGACACCCTCTCAATCAGAAAGATTTCTGGCCCCCAGGTGTCTTTTATACAGGTAACGAGCTGAGATTAGGAGCACACTCTTAAAGGGAGTGCTCCTAATCTCAGTTTGTTACCTGTATAAAAGACACCTGTCCACAGAAGCAATCAATCAGATTCCAAACTCTCCACCATGGTCAAGAACAAAGAGCTCTCCAAGGATGTCAGGGACAAGATTGTAGACCTACACAAGGCTGGAATGGGCTACAAGACCATCGCCAATCAGCTTGGTGAGAAGGTGACAACAGTTGGTGCGATTATTCGTAAATGGAAGAAACACAAAAGAACTGTCAATCTCCCTCGGCCTGGGGCTCCATGCACCTCACCTCGTGGAGTTGCAATGATCATGAGAACGGTGAGGAATCAGCCCAGCACTACACGGTCACACATCTTGTCAATGATCTCAAAGCAGCTGGGACCATAGTCACCAAGAAAACAATAGGTAACACACTGCGCCGTGAAGGACTGAAATCCTGTCCGCAAGGTCCCCCTGCTCAAGAAAGCTCAAGAAAGCACATATACAAGCCCATCTGAAGTTTGCCAATGAACATCTGAATGATTCAGAGGACAACTGAGTGAAAGTGTTGTGGTCATATGAGACCAAAATGGAACTCTTTGGCATCAACTCAACTTGCCGTGTTTGGAGGAGGAGGAATGCTTGGAGGAGAAGGAACACCATCCCCACCGTCAAACATGGAGGTGGAAACATTATGCTTTGGGGGTGTTTTTCTGCTAAGGGGACAGGACAACTTCACCGCATCAAAGGGACGATGGACGGGGCCATGTACCGTCAAATCTTGGGTGAGAACCAAGATTTTCAATGCCTCAGCCAGGGAAAATGGGTCGTGGATGGGTATTCCAGCATGACAATGACCCAAAACACACGGCCAAGGCAACAAAGGAGTGGCTCAAGAAGAAGCACATTAAGGTCCTGGAGTGGCCTAGCCAGACTCCAGACCTTAATCCCATAGAAAATCTGTGGTGGGAGCTGAAGATTTGAGTTGCCAAACGTCAGCCTCGAAACCTTAATGACTTGGAGAAGATCTGCAAAGAGGAGATCAAATACTTATTTCCCTCATTAAAATGCAAATCAATTTATAACATTTTTGACAAGTTTTTCTGGATTTTTTTTGTTGTTATTCTGTCTCTCACTGTTCACATAAACCTACCATTAAAATTATAGACTGATCATTTCTTTGTCAGTGGGCAAACGTACAAAATCAGCAGGGGATCAAATACTTTTTCCCCTCACTGTAACATTCTGCAGACAGTAACTTAACAAAGACAAGATCCCACAAACTCAGGTGGAAAACAGGCTGCCTAAGTATGATTCCCAATCAGAGACAACGATAGACAGCTGCCTCTGATTGGGAGCCATACCCGGCCAACAAAGAAATAGAAAACTAGAATGCCCACCCAAATCACACCCTGATCTAACCAAATAGAGAAATAAACAGGCTTTCTAAGGTCAGGGCATGACAGATACGGTCACAAGACGCAGGCCTCCTGTCCCTAGAATTTCTAAGCAAACAGCTGGAGGCAGGGCTTTCTCCTATAGAGCTCCATTTTTATTGAATGGTCTGTATCAAAAGTAAAAGTATGAATAATTTGAAATTCCTCATATTAAACAAACCAGATGGCACCATTTTGTTTTTTAAATGCATTTATTGATTGCCAAGGGTACACCCCAACACTCAGACATAATTTACAAACAAAGCAGGTGTGTTTTGAAGTTCTGCCAGATCAGAGCCATTCGGGATAATCAGGGATGTTCTCTTGACAAATGTGTGAATTGGACCATTTCCCTTTCCTGCTAAGCATTCAAAATGTAAAAAGTACTTTTGGGTGTCAGGGAGAATATATAGAGTAAAAAGGACAGTATTATCTTTAGAAATGTAGTCAAGTAAAAGTTGGTCTGGGATCACTTAGAAATGTCCTTGTTTTCCATGAAAACATACATGAAATGAGTTGCAAAATGAATAGGAAATATAGTCAAGACATTTACAAGGTTATAAATAATGATTTTTAATTGAAATAATAATTGTGTCCTTCAAACTTTGCATTCGTAAAAGAATCCTCCATTTGCAGCAATTACAGCCTTGCAGACCTTTGGCATTCCAGTTGTCAATTTGTTGAGGTAATCTGAAGAGATTTCACCCCATGCTTCCGGAAGCACCTCCCACAAATTGGATTGGCTTGATGGGCACTTTTACGTACCATACCGTCAAGCTGCTCCCACAACAGGAGACTGCTTCTTCCCTAAATAGTCCTTGCATAGTTTGGAGCTGTGCTTTGGGGTCAATGTCCTGTTGTAGGAGGAAATTGGCTCCAATTAAGTGCAGTCCACAGGGTATGGCATGGCATTACAAAATGGAGTGATAGCCTGCCTTCTTCAAGATCCCTTTCACCCTGTACAAATCTCCCACTTTACCAACACCAAAGCACCCCCAGACCATCACATTGCCTCCATGTTTGACAAGCACTCCTCCAGCATATTTTCATTTTTTCTGCGTCTCACAAATGTTCTTCTTTGTGATCCGAACACCTCAAACTTACATTCGTCAGTCCATAACACTTTTTTACAAAGTGGTTAGAGACAGTTTGCACTGTTCTGTAAAGGGAGTAGTACATAGCGTTGTACGAGATCTTCAGTTTCTTAGCAATTTCTCGCATGGAATAGCCTTCATTTCTCAGAACAAGAATAGACTGATGAGTTTCAGAAGAAAGTTATTTGTTTCTGGCCATTTAGAGTCTATAATCGAACCCACAATTGCTGATGCTCCAGATACTTAACTATTCTAAAGGCCAGTTTTATCTCTTCTTTAATCAGCGCGACAGTTTTCAGCTGTGCTAACAATTATAAAAGGGTGTTCTAATGATCAATTAACCTTTTAAAATTATAAACAAGGATTAGCTAACACAATGTGCCATTAAAACACGTGAGTGATGGTTGCTGATAATGGGCCTCTGTACGCCTATGTAGATTTCCATAAAAAATCTGCGGTTTCCAGCTTTTTTATTTTTCTAGACAGGTTTTTTATTTTTTATTTCACCTTTATTTAACCAGGTAGGCTAGTTGAGAACAAGTTCTGTGTGACACAGACAACAACACAGAGTTACACATGGAGTAAACAATAAACAAGTCAATAACAGAGTAGAAAAAAAGAAAAAAAAAAAGAGTATATACATTGTGTGCAAGAGGCATGAGGAGGTCATTACAATTTAGCAGGTTAACACTGGAGTGATAAATGATCAGATGGTCATGTGCAGGTAGAGATACTGGTGTGCAAAAGAGCAGAAAAGTAAATAAATAAAAACAGTATGGGGATGAGGTAGGTAAAATGGGTGGGCTATTTACCGATGGACTATGTACAGCTGCAGCGATCGGTTAGCTGCTCAGATAGCAGATGTTTAAAGTTGGTGAGGGAGATAAAAGTCTCCAACTTCAGCGATTTTTGCAATTCGTTCCAGTCACAGGCAGCAGAGAACTGGAACGAAAGGCGGCCAAATGAGGTGTTGGCTTTAGGGATGATCAGTGAGATATACCTGCTGGAGCGCGTGCTATGGGTGGGTGTTGCCATCGTGGCCAGTGAACTGAGATAAGGCGGAGCTTTACCTAGCATGGACTTGTAGATGACCTGGAGCCAGTGGGTCTGGCGACGATTATGTAGTGAGCACCAGCCGACTAGAGCATACAGGTCGCAGTGGTGGGTGGTATAAGGTGCTTTAGTAACAAAACAGATAGCACTGTGATAAACTGCATCCAGTTTGCTGAGTATGGTATTGGAAGCTATTTTGTAGATGACATCACCGAAGTCGAGGATCGGTAGGATAGTCAGTTTTACTAGGGTAAGTTTGGCGGCGTGAGTGAAGGAGGCTTTGTTGCGGAATAGAAAGCCTACTCTAGATTTGATTTTAGATTGGAGATGTTTGATATGAGTCTGGAAGGAGAGTTTATAGTCTAGCCAGACACCTAGGTACTTATAGATGTCCACATATTCTAGGTCGGAACCATCCAGGGTGGTGATGCTAGTCGGGCGTGCGGGTGCAGGCAGCGAACGGTTGAAAAGCATGCATTTGGTTTTACTAGCGTTTAAGAGCAGTTGGAGGCCACGGTAGGAGTGTTGTATGGCGTTGAAGCTCGTTTGGAGGTTAGATAGCACAGTCTCCAAGGAAGGGCCGGAAGTATACAGAATGGTGTCGTCTGCGTAGAGGTGGATCAGGGAATCGCCCGCAGCAAGAGCAACATCATTGATATATACAGAGAAAAGAGTCGGCCCGAGAATTGAACCCTGTGGCACCCCCATAGAGACTGCCAGAGGACCGGACAACATGCCCTCCGATTTGACACACTGAACTCTGTCTGCAAAGTAGTTGGTGAACCAGGCAAGGCAGTCATTAGAAAAACCGAGGCTACTGAGTCTGCCGATAAGAATATGATGATTGACAGAGTCGAAAGCCTTGGCCAGGTCGATGAAGACGGCTGCACAGCACTGTCTTTTATCGATAGCGGTTATGATATCGTTTAGTACCTTGAGCGTGGCTGAGGTGCACCAGTGACCGGCTCGGAAACCAGATTGCACAGCGGAAAAGGTACGGTGGGATTCGAGATGGTCAGTGATCTGGCTTGGCTTTCGAAGACCTTAGATAGGCAGGGCAGGATGGATATAGGTCTGTAACAGTTTGGGTCCAGGGTGTCTCCCCCTTTGAAGAGGGGGATGACTGCGGCAGCTTTCCAATCCTTGGGGATCTCAGACGATATGAAAGAGAGGTTGAACAGGCTGGTAATAGGGGTTGCGACAATGGCGGCGGATAGTTTCAGAAATAGAGGGTCCAGATTGTCAAGACCAGCTGATTTGTACGGGTCCAGACTCTGCAGCTCTTTCAGAACATCTGCTATCTGGATTTGGGTAAAGGAGAAGCTGGGGAGGCTTGGGCGAGTAGCTGCGGGGGGGGGGGGGGGGGGGGGGGGGGGGGGGCGAGCTGTTAGCTACAATAGTCATTTAAAACATTAACAATGTCTACACTGTGATTGATTACTTTGATGTTATTTTTAAAAATTGACAAAAAGTGCTTTTCTTTCAAAAACGTATATATTTTCAAGCCTATAAAAAAAACACTCCAGGCTTTCGTCATAGCTGTCAATTTATTGAACAAAAATGAATAATTACGGAGGGCAGTTTGTAAAAAACCCTCTGGAATAACGGGCATTCTGGGGTAGTAATTATATAATCAAAGTTCTCTGGTAATACTAGTCCCGTGACAATAGGGCTAAAATCGGCCTGTGGTGGAAGGCCGAGCTACATCAGAAAATCGGTCTTCTCAAAACGTCTGTAGAGTCCGAACGCATTTGGCCAACAAAACTAATATGGAAAGGGGAGACTCTCACTATGGTGTTCTCCGTTTTGCCCTACCACCCCCACCAGTGTCACGGGACTCGTCTGAAGGTAACCCATACAAACGAACAGAAGTATGGAGGTTGTGTGCCAACAAAAATAAGGGGTTAAAGAAGTCTGCCATCTCTTAGTATTTCTAAGACACTCCTCAAAACCGTATTTGATTTATTTTTTGACTGTCCTTTTTGCCATTTATGAATGCGTTATTCACTATGTGCTATAGTAGTAAAGGCCAACGTCAATATTTTATCAAATATGTTTTTAATTATGCCTAAAGGGTTTCGAAAAATAGCTAAATGATCCATGGTATGACTATCTTAAAACAATTCCAAATGTTAGTTTAGTACCCCCCAGGTTCTGTCTCCTCCCCTTAAACTACACTGACTGAGGTGGATTTAACAGGTGACATGGAGAAGGGATCATAGTGTTCACCTGGATTCACCTGATCAGTCTGTCATGGAAAGAGCAGGTGTTCCTAATAGCCTATCGGCTATATAAAATCCTTTGAAAATGACTTTTTCATCAGTCTCCACCAAAAAATTACCAAATTAAACGTTGACTGGAAAGTAGGCCTACCTACTGAATGATATCTTGATGATTTGTATCAAATCGGTTGCATTTGTTTTGCATACTCTGTCACATGTGCAGTACAGAAACCTGACAGAAACACCGCTTGTGTAACAAAAATACTGTGACTAAAACTTGGCTGGGACATGCTTTCAATGGTGCTCTCCAACAATATATTGGATTAGGGGGTGGGGGTACTCTGACTGGAACTCAAACCCTAGTCCCTGTGACTGTCATTCCAAAATCATTATACTGTCACAATCATTGCTATTTGAGCCATGATTAGGGTGGCAGGTAGCCACCCGGGTTAAGAGCATTGGGCAAGTAACCAAAAGGTTGCTGGTTTGAATCTCCTAGCTGACTATGTGAAAAATCTAATGTTCCCTTGAGCAAGGCATTTAACCCTGATTTCTGCTATAAATTGCCCTGGATAAGAGTGTCTGCCAAAATACTTAAATGTAATAATACTATGCCTACCAAGTGGGTTAACCCTATTGGCATGATGCATATGGTGTTTGCCTTTCACGCCAGTGACCCGGTTTCACTTCCTTGTCCTGCTACATTGGTTTCAGAAGTGGGATGGCGGTCATCGAAAAGCACGGCTCGGACGTGCTAGGGGGCTCAGTTGTCGAAGCACAGGGATGCGCCTTGAAGTACAGAGGGTGCAGTGTAGCAAACCTTGCTATATGAGCCATGATACAATTACCAGGAAATGGGTTAACCCTATTGGTACGATGCGTAGGGTACTTGCCTTTCACGCCAGTGACACAAGTTATATTCCTGCCCCACCATTCGCTACAATGCCAAAAGGCAAAATTCTCTTGATGTCACTAGGTGTATTACAAAGATTGCAATAATACTAAACAAGGGGTACAACTTTTAATTTTGTATACTGAACAAAAATATAAACCCAACATGCAACAATTTTAACGGAGTTACAATTCATAAAAGGAAATCAGTCAATTGAAATAAATTAGGCCCAATCTATGGATTTCACACAACTGGGCAGGGGTGCAGCCGTGGGTGGTCCTGGAAGGGGATAGGCTTACCCACTGGGGAGCCAATTAGAATGTATTTTTCACCACAAAAGGGCATTACAGACAGAAATTCTTCCCGGTTTCATCAGTTGTCCAGGTGGCTGGTCTCATACGATCCCGCAGGTGAAGAAGCCGGATGTGGAGGTCCTGGGCTGGTGTGGTTACAAGTGGTCTGCGATTGCGAGACTGGGTTGGAATTCCTGACAAATTCTCTAAAACGACATTGGAGGCAGCTAATGGTAGAGAAATAAACATGAAATAATCTGGCAACAGCTCTGGTAGACATTCCTACAGTCAGCATGCCCCCTCAAAACCTGAGACATCAGTAGCATTTTGTGTGGCAAAACTACACATTTTAAAGTGGACTAATTGTCCCCTGCACTAGGTGCACCTCATGCTGTTTAATCAGCTTTGTGATATGCCACACCTGTCAGGTGGCTGGATTATTTTGGCAAAGGAGAAACTCACTGATAGGGATGTTAATAAATCTGTGCACATAATTTGAGAGAAACACGCTTTTTGTGCAGAAAGAACATTTCTGGGATTTATCAGCTCATGAAACCAACACTTTACATGCTGCGTTTATATTTTTTGTTCAGTGTACTTTCAAACAAAAAAAGTCAGAACTCAAAAGCCAAATCAAAATAATTTATTTTTTTGTGACATTTCATACAGTTTGAGAATTGTGTCTCAAACACTTAATTGATCCATTGTCATATTTCGTTGCCACCTCAAACCAAAAAAATAAAAATGCCAAGCATGAGAAAAAAGCTATTCCTGCAGATTTTCACAAGCCTGTCTACCTCAATGCCATTACCATATGCTTCTAAAATGATTTCACATTACTTAAACAGTAAGATTTATTTGTATTTTTTTTTTAACAAGTGCATTTATTTAATTACACTAGATCACTAGCTGCTCAAAACTCATGAAATTGAAAAAAATAAAATAAAAGAAAAAGCCTCGGTGATTGTTTAAATCATTTAGAACTACATTACTAAACCCCAAGTCAATGCATCAAGTATTTCTCTCAGTTGAAATCTCAAACAATATGTCAAATGCGTGATTCTTTGCCAATGCGAGTTCACACACACAACTTTGGGGAAACCAGCCTACCAAGATTGGAAAAAGCGTTGCACAGTACGATTAAAATAAATAAAATGTAAAAAGCAAATAACGTCCAGTAAGTCCAAACTGCAAATACCCAAGTCAAATTTCGGTCTTCGTTTTAATCAAATTGGAAAACAGCAAACTCACCCTAAAAAGCACAACATCTGCAGTGGTGGACAGATACCAGTCTGACAAATGCCAGCCTCCCCTTCTCTGGAAGTTCAGCACTAGAACAAATACATTCTCCCACACACAACTCAAGTGAAGGGTTAATAATATGATATAGCATAGGCAACTACACCTCTACAGGTCTAAATGTTCAGTTTAACTGGGACAAAGTTCCCCCAAAGGACTACATTACCTAGCAAACCTTGACGAACGATTCAACTCTTGTGCGTCCCAAATGGCACCCTATTACCTATATAATGCAATACATTTAACCAGGGCCCTAGTCAAAATTAGTGCACTTTATAGGTAATAGGATGCCACTTGGGACACATCCCAAAGCTTTTACTCTACCAAGTCAACTAGGATCGTAGGCAGCTGGCACATAGCACATAGAAATGGTCTGATATCGTTTAACCCCTTTACTTCGCTGCCAAATGTATTATATAAGCTAGCTAAATCACTCTCAGCTAACAGCATTCAGCCTACTTCTGAATGATATTGCTATACCATCATTTATTTATATTTACAATACACAGAATGTGTTGCTAAACCTGAATATCCTGTGGAGAAAACAAGATCTTGCCAAGACCATTCCGGTCAACTCTTCAACCTAAGCACAGGCAGTCAGGTTTGACTGCATCGACCTAAGCCTGGTCTCAGATCTGTTCGTGCCCTTGCCAACACCATTGTTGTCATTGTTAAGCCAAACATGACAATTACATAAGGAGTTAGGGCAAGAGAGCCGAAACAGACTGGCACCCAGGCTACATCAACATATCTATTCCCTAGGTTTCCATAAAAATAGCCTAACTAAGCTACAATCCCATTGTGAATAGTAAGTTGTAAACAGAGAGCCTGACTGATTATCAGTATGTATGATCTGAATCCGTTAGAAGACGGGAAATCCAGACAAATCAGGAAATAAAGATAAAAATAGATTAAACAACTTCAAATAAACAGCATTGGACCAGGAGACTGCGATCTGCGAGTCGGACCAGGAGACTGCGATCTGCGAGTCGGACCGCGCGCTGCGCTGCTCCTACCCAGTGTGGATTTCAGCTTTAAAAAATATATAATAATAATAATAATTCACCCTTCCTTCCGCAAACAAGAGCCTTCCAGCTCTGGGCAAAAACCACCGACATAAAACTGTAGCTTGATTGTTACCGATAATTTTGTTGACCTTTATACAGATAACATAGTTGAGACAATAATTACCAAGCCTCAAATTATATATTTTTTATTTTCAATTAATAAACAGAGGATCATCTCTAACAGCCTAATTTCAGGTCATCGATTCCGATTCTAGAATGTTAGAATCACAATGAGCTGCTCGTTCATTCCATGAGAATCAGTGCAACAGCAAACTGAACTGAAGCACTCTGCCCCAATCTGTTTGCTTAGCAGCAGTCAATGCATTAACAGACATCTTAATTAATCAACCCAGCTCATCTACAGTCATTCATCCTTGCCAAACCTATGCTCAGAAGAAAAAAATAATAATAAGATGTCTCGTCGTCACTGCGTTGTTAGTGATATCTTTGTATGTGTACACGACATGTATGCATGTATGTTCTTTAGTGCATATGTTTCTTGTAGACCAACATCTATTCTTTAAAATCAAAAATGGTAGAGGGCCTTAATACAGGGCCCAAATGTCCCACCTCTCCTCAGAGAAGAAAATGAAACGGACCTCCAAAGAAAGCACATTGATTTTAAAATCACTGATTTTAAATTCTGTGAATACATTTGTTTACGAGGCCTAATTGAGATTTTTCCTTTTTAAAAATCACTGTGAAAGTTCACACTTCTTACGCAGTTTCTTTTTTGCCCTACTTTCTCCTGGATGTCCCCAGGCTTCCATTTTCATTTCATTGTCATTTCACAAAGCTTTTTTTCCTTTCTTTGGGACAATGCTCCAGGAGGCAGACAGGAGGCGGCTACCGTTAAGATTGTTGCTTTTATATGCATTTCATTTTTTATATATTTATATCCACGTATATATTTCATACTTTTTTGTTTGTTTTCGTTATTCATACCGGAAGTTTTACTTTGGCGATACCGGGGGGATGTTCTGCTCTTTGCCGGTGTGTCGGGGGCCTCCTTGGGGGGAGCTGCGGCAGGCTGGTTGGGGGCCCCGTCTCTGTTCACGGAACTTGAGGCCCCCGTAGCCTCCCTGTCTGGAGGGCCCGTTGCTGCGGTAGTAGCCTCCATCCCGGGAGTCCCGGTCTCGATGGTCACGATCACGGGGACGGGCCTCCTTGCACTCCCAGCCACCATCCCTGTCCTGGGCTTTGTCCAGCCGGTCTCCCCTTGGGCGGTCGCCCGAGCTGGTGGTAGAGCTGGAGCTTGGCTCCTCTACCTTATTGACACGCAGCTCACGCAGAGGCTGGGCTAGCGTGGAAGGGGAGGCTGAGGCTGGGGGGGCCGGAGGGGGGGCTCGCTGGCACACCTCGGCATAGCTAAGCTTACGGGGCTCCTGAACAAGAGCCAGAAAAAAGGAACAATGAGTTCAGAGGAACAGATGTAGATCTAAGAGTTCAGGTAGAGAACGGAAACCAATTACGTTTCATAAAATTAAGAAGCAATCCCAATGTAAAACAAAGCAATCATCTCTAAATGGCTAGATTAGAGGTACAGGATTATCTTTGGTGCCTCACCACTGATGCAGGGGTAGCGGTGGTGGCTGGGGTGCTGGGTGTAGCTGGAGTGGAGGACACTGTGCTGGGTTGAGGCTTGGGGCCAGGCATAGCTGGCGGTGTGGAGGGGACTCCGGGTGGGTTGGCTGCACAGGGAGCAGGTGTGGGTGGGGTTACTTTGGGGGCTGGGGCCTCTGCTACCCTCTCCACCTTCTCCCACTTCTTCTCCTGATGGGGTACACTACAGAAGAAAAAAAATCAGGAAGGAAAGGAAAGCCCCATTTGACCCAAAGTTAGTTTTAATGCCATTATGACTGAGGCAGACCTTTGTATGCTTCTTTGAGCTCTATTTATTGACGATTCTAGTCAATTCAGCACAACTTTATTGGCAGATCACTAATTAACAAGGCAAGTCTCTAGAATTCATCTGTGACATTAGCTTTACAGCTCATTGACTTGATGCTACCCAGTGATCTAGCAATTTTAATGTCTGAGTATAACAGAACTGAAACGGCAGGTGAAACCCAGAGGGCATATCACCCCCCCAAAAAAAATAATCCTACCACTGATTTCAATGGCTGGCACTTTTATAGTAGGGCGAAATCATGCCCGATTGCAGTTCCTAGGGCTTCCACTAGAAGTCTTTAGAAAGAGTTTCAGGCTGGTTTTGGGAAAAATTTGACAGAAATTGTAGTTTTTCTAGGTGGCTCCCATTTTGTCTGTAGTGTTTCCAAGTGCGTGAATGAGAGCGTGTTCTTTGGTATTTTTCTCCAGTAAAGACAATAACGATTCTCCGTCTTAAATTTTAACGTTTATTTGAGTATTAGGGTACCTAAGGTTTGATTATAAATGTTGATTGACTTGTTATATTATATCACTATTTCTGACTTTCGTGTCACAAATCCCTTGTTGAAAATGGTTTGCTACGCATGTGTGCGCTGGGCGCTGCCCTCAGATAATCACATGGTTTGCTTTTGCAGTAAAGCCTTTTTGAAATCTGACACGGTAGCTGGATTAACAACAAATTAAGCTTTATTTTGATGTATTGCACTTGTGATTTCATGAAAGTTGAATATTTATAGTAATTTAAATTTGGCGCTCTGCAATTTCACCGGAAGTTGTCGAAATGGGACACTAGCATCCCACTGATCCGCAAGAAGTTAAGTCTCTATACACAAAGAGAGTGATATTACACTAACCCTCTGAATAATAATGTACAAACTTCAGCCTATTTTCCCTTACCTGGGGGCAGGTACATGGATGGGGGTTCCGTGGGGGAGTACAGCAGGTTTGGCTGCAAGCTGAGCAAGATTAGAGACACACACTGCCTCCTCATGTCCTGGGGCTGGGGTCGGGGCTGGGACTGGTCCGGCACCCACTTCCTTGCTGGATTCCTTGTTTACTTGTTCCGGCGTCTGTAGAGAGAGTAAGGAAAGACTGAAGTCAGCATATGAGCGAAAAAAACAACACCCAAAACTAACTTGAGATCTGCATGTAAAACTCCAGTTTGTGGTTTAAGCAAAAGTCTGAGTTGATCATATGCATCTCAAGTTAGGATTCTGCCCAAAATGAAGTGATAGGAGTGTGGTAGTTAACCATAGGGATCCTGTCTTAACCTTGTCTCTGTTCAGTCCTCGCACCACGTCTGACATCCTGTTCTCCAGTAGGGGCTCTCCCTGTGTACTGGCTACACAGCCCGGCAGCGGGGGGAAGTTAGTAGCGGCCAGGTCAAACTTAGGGACCGGCACCTTTACCTCAGCCAGGGGTATGGGCCTCTGGGGGGAAAACAAAGAGATAACATTTACATTTTGCACCATACAAACTCAAAATGTACATAATAACAAAATAAGCTTAACAAACAAACAAAAAGACATGCAAACCAGAAAAACAAGGAAAGACAGTTGCGTTGATAACCGGTTCGGTCCAGATTAAATCTATTATGCAAAAGCCAACTAAATCCACATAGTAACTGTCATTCGTTTTGTAACGGTACCGTAATCCGCTCATCCTCTCTCCTCCTTCTTGTGCCTCTATATGTAGTCCTTCTGTAATCAAGGACAGAAAAGGTTTTTAAAAGTGGTTCAGAAACTAGTACACAAGTGTTCTGTTATCTGACTTAACATTCTCCATCAGACCTTCAGATCTCATAATCTTAGCGCTCATCGGGACAGGTGTGGAGGATCATAGCTTAGGGGAGAGGGGGAGCGTAGGTAGAGGACGAGGAGGAGAGAAGGGAAAAGACCCAAAGCCAGTCACACTCCACAGCCTGCTTTCCCCTCCTGCGCATCAAGTTGTCATCACTAGGTCTGATGAGATGACCTGGAAGAATTCACCACTTCAAAAACAGAATGCCATTGTTCCATTAGGGGGATAATACCATCCCTGAGGACCTCACTGTGTTCTGTCAGAATACTGGATCGAGATACATATATATATTTTTTAAACTTTCACCCCTTTTTTGTGATATCCAAATTGGTATTTACAGTCCTGTCCCATCACTGCAGGTCCCCTATGGACTCAGAAGAGGCGAAGGTCGAAAGCCACGCGTCCTCCGAAACACGACCCTGCCAAGCTGCACTGCTTCTTGACACACTGCTTGCTTAACCCAGAAGCACCAATGTGTCGGAGGAAACACCGTCCAGCTGGCAACCAAAGTCAGCTTGCAAGCGTCTGGCCCGCCACAAGGAGTTGCTAGATCGCGATGGAACAAGGAAATTCCGGCCGGCCAAACCCTTCCCTAAACCAGACGATGCTGGGCCAAATGTGTGTTCCGGTCACGGCCGGCTGTGACACAGCCTGGGATCGAACCTGCGTCTGTAGTGACACCTCAAGTGTTGCGATGCAGTGCCTTAAAACTGCTGCGCCAATCGGGAGGCCCCCCGAGAGACCTTTATGAATAAATAAAAAGTTCTTAAGTGTCAGACTCACCTTCCGCGTCCAGCCATGCTGCCGTCATCGTTGAGGTCCGAGGAGGTGGAGATGAGGGGGAAGGCTGAGGTCAGGTCTGGAGGTGTCTGGGTCTGCAGAGGTCCAGGGCCAGTGGTGGGGGGCTGGGGACTCCTCATGCCAGTCAAGCTCTCCAGGGGAACAGAAGCCACTTCGCCTGGTCTCCCCACCTGAGGCTTCACGTGTGCCCTAATAAATACGACCCAGGGTTACAGAGGCTAATCTTGGCACAACTGGGACGTGGTGGGGATACAAATAGCATGCAGCAGCTAGGCCTACATTTGATGATATATACACCAACATGCAACTGATGTGCAAAGAAAACTAGAAGACAAATGTTGGCTGAAATTAACTTTGCAAGAGTATTACAAACACCGCACCACCCTTTGAATTCATGCATTTGTTTTTTCAAGCCCATGCTTAAAAGAACTTCAGATATCAATCTTTGAACTTGTCGGGACAGGTGCGGAGATTCAGGGTTTTGGCGGGAGAGGAGTGGTTAGGGGTGAGCACAGGAGGAGAAACAAGAGAGACCCATTCTCTCCAAAGACTGTATTCCCTCTATGCACATCAATGTGTCATCAGGTCCAACCAGTGTCAGGGTTATACATGACACAAGAGTACAAAATAATACGCCAATCATTACGTCTGCCCACTACTGATCTTAAGAAATACATGCATTTGTTAAGTGGTGGACGCATTTCTCAATTAAAAAAAATACCCTGCAAAGTTAATGTGGGAATCCGTACCAATTCACCAGCTAAAATAAGGTCATTTCTTATTCAGGTTGAAATGGCAGTTTGCAAAGGAAAAGTTATCAGTCAATCATTTTTGGCTGACCAAATCTCCATTCCACATTACAGTATCTAGCTGTCTTATTTATACAGTCATATGAAACATTAGGTAACAGAAATTTCCCTCACCTCTTGGTAGCATGACTACATTAGCAAAGTAAAGCTGTACTACGGAAACATTTATAATGAAACTAAGAGATAAATGAAAATAAATAAAATGGTTAGTCAGGATGAGAGAAACGGTTAAATGACAAAATGGAGAGCTAGCTAGATCACTGTGGATAGGAGCCAAGTCATAGTTAGAACTTATCTGAGCTATAGCCTATAAAACTGTTATTAACCAGTTGCATCTCTAGGGGCGCTATTTCATTTTTGGATAAAAAACGTTCCCGTTTTAAGCGCGATATTTTGTCACGAAAAGATGCTCGACTATGCATATTCTATGCATATTCTCTGAAGTTTCAGAATCTGCAAAGATTTTGTCTGTAAGTGCCCCAGAACTCATTCTACAGGCGAAACCAAGATGATACGTTAAACAGGAAATGAGCAGAATTTCTGAAGCTCTGTTTTCTAATGTCTCCTTATATGACTGTGAATGCGACAGGAATAAGCTTAGACCTTCTGCCGTTTCCCCAAGATGTCGGCAGCATTGTGACGTATTTGTAGGCATATCATTGGAAGATTGACCATAAGAGACTACATTTTCCAAGTGTCCGCCTGGTGTCCTGCGTCGAAACTGGTGCGTAAAGCCATGTGCAAGTATTTTTCCATTTGATTGAGAGGGGAAACCATGCTTCCACGAACGATATATCATCGAAGAGATATGTGAAAACACCTTGAGGATTGATTCTAAACAACGTTTGCCATGTTTTCAGTCGATATTATGGAGTTAATTTGGAAAAAAGTTCGCGTTTTGAGGACTGAATTTTTGGTTTTTTTTGGTAGCCAAATATGATGTACAAAACGGAGCTATTTCTAATACACAAAGAATCTTTTTGGAAAAACTGAGCATCTGCTATCTAACTGAGAGTCTCCTCATTGAAAACATCTGAAGTTCTTCAAAGGTAAATGATTTTATTTGAAGGCTTTTATGTTTTTGTTGAAATGTTGCGTGCTGGATGCTAACGCTAATGCTAACACTAAATGCTACGCTAGCTAGCTACTGTTACACAAATGCTTGTTTTGCAATGGTTGAGAAGCATATTTTGAAAATCTAAGATGACAGTGTTGTTAACAAAAGGCTAAGCTTGAGAGCTAGCATATTTATTTCATTTCATTTGCGATTTTCATGAATAGTTAACGTTGCGTTATGGTAATGAGCTTGAGTCTGTATTCACGATCCCGGATCCGGGATGGGGAGATCAGAAAGGTTAACCAGTGGTGTCAAGTAAAACATATTTTAAAGTACTACTTAGTAAAGTACAGATATCCCAATAAACTACCTATTTGTATTTTTGCCAACTTTCACTCCACTACATACCTAAAGACAATGTACTTTTTCATTCATATACATTTTCCCTGACACCCAAAAGCAATCATTACATTTTGACAGGAAAAAAATGGTCCAATTCACACACTTATCAAGAGAACATCCATGCTGCCTCTGATCTGGAGGAATCACGAAACAAACGGTTCATTTGTAAATGTTACAAATGCACATAGGCTTGCTGTGCAATTAAACTGAACTTCTTTACTTCAGATGAAAATGTTAACTCACAAAACTCACTCATCCAATCCTCACAGCTCCGTTCACATACAACCTTAAACAGTGTTCAATACTCAAGTGAGCTACGACACCACATTACTGAACACAACAGTAAATTGTCTGAGTATTGGAGTGCGCCGCTGGCTATCCATAAATAAAAAATACATTTTGCCATCTGGTTTGCTTAATATAAGGAATTTGAAATGGATTATACCTTTACTTTTGATACTTAAGTTCATTTTTGCAATGCCATTTACTTTTGACACAAGTATATTTAAAACCAAATACTTAAGACTTTTACTCAAGTACTATTTTACTGGGTGTCTCACTTTAACTTGAGTAATTTTCTATTAAGCCATCTTTTCTTTCACACCACCAATTATTAACTCTTCTAAACATCTTGCAAACAGAAGCTGTCAAATGACTTCATATATGTCAATGTTAAAAGTATTAACTGAACTGTTATGCACTGGCTGTCAGAGCGAAGACCAGTTTTAGATTTAGTCATTTGGCTGTAGACTAGTATAGTAAGACATGGGATAATACTCAACTGTTCAATCAAAATCAAATTTGATGTAGCATATTTAGCAGACGTTATAGCGGGTGTAGCGAAATGCTTGTGTTCCTAGCTCCAACAGTGTAGTAGTACCTAAACTGTTAAACAGCTATGAACTGACAAAGCTGTCAGTGGTATTGCAAGAGATGGGGAAGCGATGAAGCTGTTATACAGTATAATGGCTGTACCTGAAGGCATTTATTACATTCTTTCTTGAATAGAGGGGTACACTGCAGGGACAGACAGTAAGAGAACAGGTGGTGAATTCAAAACCTTACCCTGGACTGGTTCATTCAATAAGACTCATACACTATTAATATGGAAATGCAAAATCTGTGGTTTTACGTAAGGATATATGCCATTAGGCTACGGCCACAGAGACACATGTACAAGAAATACTTCGTATTTGTATTAATCAATAGCCTGATTTTGTCAGTCAAAGGTTCAATCCAAGTAAACCATTTTCCCGACAAGCTGCATTAGTAAAAAGGTGAGACTATTGTGCATTTTTGAATGGATAATCTCAAATTGAAAAACCACTGGTTCAAGCCATAATTTCCAGACAATTTCTGTGCGGCTGTAGCCTTACTCTACGAAGAAGGAAGAAAATGTAACAAAGTATTTACCAATTTTACTATTGTTTATCCACAAACTGGCATGTACGGATTTAAAGCATTTTCACCCACAGAAAGACAACTTGAAACCACTCACGGCACTTCAGAGAGAATACAAGATCAACGTACCGGTTTCGGTTATAGGGCCGAGTCATATTCAGGGAGTTGTTGCCCGTTTTGTAGTGTCCAGTAGAACTGAATCCATTCACAAAGCCACTGTTGGGAAATGGTGCCTGGAGATGTGGGAAAAGGAGGAAGAATACTTAATTGTCAATATTCTTAAACTGAATTTTTCCTTTTTGTATGATCATCCCAACCCCGAGACACACACACAGCGGGATTGGAAGCACATGGTCAGTCGCAGTGTAGTGCAGGAGAGTTAGTCATTACACAAGTTTCCACCTTACAAATCACATTTATACAGGTCACTGTTGAACAAGAAATATCAATAATATTTTGTCATTCTCAATTTCATTAACCTTTTTGGGATAGCGGGAAGCATTTATTGTTGAACTGGGATTCCTGGGAGTGCCTTCTGATGAAGATCAAAGGTAAGTGAAAATTTATGGTGTTGTTTTTAACTTTGTTGACTCCAAAATGCCGGATATTCCTCTGGCTGTTTTGGGTTCTGAGCGCCGTTCTCAGATGAAGCTTTTTCCGTATAGTTTTTGAAATCTGACACAGCGGTCGCATTAAGGAGAAGTCTAATCAATTCTGTGAATAACACTTGTATCTTTTATCAATGTTTATTATGAGTATTTCTGCAAAATCACAAATGTTTTGGAATCAAAACATTACTGCACGTAAGGTGCCAATGTAAACTGAGATTTTTTGAAATAAATATGCACATTATCAAACAAAACATACATGTATTGTGTAACATGACGTCCTATGATGAAGATCAAAGGTTAGTGATTCATTTCATCTATATTTCTGCTTTTTGTGACTCCTATCTTTGTCTGGAAAAATGTCTGTTTTTTCGACTTGGCTATGACCAAACATAATCACATGTGCTTATGCTGTAAAGCATTTTTGAAATCGGACACGATGGGTAGATAAACATCTTGTTAATCTTACATTTGCTGTATTGGACTTGTTAATGTGTGAAAGTTACATATTTCTAAAAAGTATTTTTGAATTTCGCCTTTCTGCCTTTTCAGCAGAATGTTGTCGAGGGGTTCCGCTAGCCCTAGAAAGGTTAATAGGAAGACATATCTTCTATCATGTAGGATTTTCTCAATAAGACTACCCGAATGAAATTACAGTTGACACAATTTACGAGGATAAGGTTTATAGTCTGCTGAAACTTCCAAATAATTTGAATATTATACATTTATACCACAATTAACACCATAAAGATAATATATTGAGTGTTGATGTTCACCAGAGGAGTCTCGAAGTAGGGTGTAGGAGAGGGTGTCCAGGTCTGTGGTACGATGCCATAGAGAGGGTACTGCTGCTGAGGGCTATACACGTGCTGCATGTACAGGTTAGGGTTGTACTGGGACTGGGTCTGGGCAGCGTACATGCTGCTGTCCATGCTACGGTAGCCATTCTTAGCAAAGAACGTGTTGATGGCTTTTATCCTTGCCTGGAAGTTAGAAAAATCGAATCAAATTTTTTAAAACTTGTGAAATGAACCAAAATGTGGAAATGTGTCTTTGGCTTCACAATATGATTGTGAAGGGAAGAGAGATTAATAAAGGAAAGTGACAGTGTTAAATTACAAGTGATTGATTGTGTTATGTAACTCACCATGATAGGTTTTCCCTGAAATGTTTTCACCTCTTCTCTTAGATATCGGTGTGCCTGAACAGAGAGAAAGACAACAGACATGCAGAAATTCCATAGGTCTTCTCAACAAAACTGGGACTGATAAATGCTTACACCAATTAGAAGCCTGAATACTACTTTATACGCCAATCGGATCCAGCTTACCTGTTGAGCATCAGTGTCAGATTGGAATGTGATGTACCAGTTGTTGTTGTGCGCAAACTCCACACTAATCACTTTTGGACAGTTGTCATTTTTAAAGAGAGACTCCACTTCCTGAGGGGAACAAAAAAAAAAGATAAGAGTATGTGAGTTGTTGCTCAAATATAGCAAATGTGCCATCATTTTTACATAGGAGTACTACTAGCAATTCACCTTGTCATTTACAATAATAACACTGGCTACAAATATTGTTGTAACATGATTGCATATTGGTTATAAAGTGTGTATGTGTGTGTGTGTGTGTGGGGGGTTAAATTGTATTTTAGTTGTAAGAGTAATGTAACCACAGCAGTAACATGGTAATATATTGGTTTTAACACGGTCGTCTGACCTCTACAGGTGTTGTCTCAGGAACCTCCCTCAGGATGATGATGCAGCGTTTGTGATTAGGACGCACTTTCTCTCCTTTCTCATCCACTTGTACCATTGGAGAGGCTGAGAACAAGAACAAACATCAGGGTCACAAATTACATCACTATCCATCTACATTACCAGTCAAAAGTTTGGATGCCTACTGATTCCAGGATTTCACTTTATATTTGACTGTTATCTACATTGTAGAAGACAGCAACACTATGTACACACATGGACTCATGTAGTAACCAAAACAGGTGTTAAATTAAAATATTTTATATTTGAGATTCTCTTAAGTAGCCACCCTTTGCCTTGATGACACACTCTTGGCATTATCTCAATCAGCTTAATGAGGTAGTCACCTGGAATGCATTTCAATTCAATTAACTGGCCATCATGAGGACCACCAAAGGAAAGGAAGACCCAGAGTTACCTCTGCCGCAGAGGATAAGTTCATTAAAGTTCCCAGCCTCAAAAAATTGCAGCCCAAATAGAGTTCAACAGACACATCTCAACATCAACTGTTCAGAGGAGACTGCGTGAATCAGACCTTCATGGTCAAACCGCCATGTCTTTGTGAGACGCAGAGTAGGTGAACGGATGATCTCTGCATGTGTGGTTCCCACCGTGAACTATGGAGGAGGTGTGATGTGTGTGAGTGCTTTGCTGGTGACACTGTCAGTGATTTATTTTGAATTCAAGGCACACTTAACCAGCATGGCTACCACAGCATTCTGCAGTGAAACGCAATCCCATCTGGTTTGCGCTAAGTGGGACTATGATTTGTTTTTCAACAGGACAATGAACCAACACACCTCCTGGCTGTGAAAGGCCTATTTGACCAAGTAGAGTGATGCATCAGATGACCTGGCCTCTACAATCACCTGACCTCAACCCAATTGAGATGGTTTGGGATGAGTTGGACTGCAGAGTGAAGGAAAACCAGCCAAACAAGTGCTCAGCATATGTGGGAGCTCCTTCAAGACTGTTGGGAAAACATTCCACAAGTGTGCAAAGATGTCATCAAGGCAAAGGGTGGCTACTTTGAGGAATCTAAAATATATTTAGACTTGTTTAACACTTTTTTGGTTACTACATATGTGCAAATTCACAGTTGTCTTCACTATTATTCTACAATATAGAAAATAGTAAAAATAAATAAAACCCTGGAATGAGTTGGTGTCCAAACTTCTGGTACTGAACAAACTATAATTGTATGGGTTATACCACTCCATTGTCCAAAAAGTATTGCCATTGGTGCGTAACATTTAAAAAATTAAAAAGAATAATCAATACCATTCAATCACAAGTCCACTTGTTCCTAGACTGGTCACAGAGCTGTTTGTGCCGTCCAACATTGACCATAGGAGTTGGCAAGAAAACACAAACAGATTTGGGACCAGGGTACATAGTTCCACAAAAGTAGCAAAAATGACAAATAAAACAACGGTATAGTTCCTTACATCGGAGTATGTCTAGAATGAGCTCCATGTCAGTAGTGAGGGCCTTGATGCTCTCCATGCTGGCAATGGTCCATATGGGGACAAACTGGTCACTGTCCATCTGGGACATCAGGTACAGGTCCTTGGACAGGTTCTCCCTAGACATCAAATGAGTGTCAAAGGTTATTATCATAAAACATACTTGGCTATCAAACATACACATTTATCCTAAAGAATTAACTTAATATATAATCACATAGCCAAAGCCCCATCAGACTATGGGTCATTCAGTAAGGCATAGTGTAGCAAAATATTTGCAACTACAAAACTAATGTTTTTTATTGGACAAGTTCAGGTACTATCTCCCAGTTACAAACATAGGAACAATTACACTCACCTAGAGGTAGAAGACCTAACCTAGAACACGTGTACTAACCTTGAGAAGCAGAACTCCAGCTCTTTCTTGAGGGAGTCTCTCAGGTTCTCTGATGAGAGGGGCCTTTCCTCTGTCAGCTTTGTCTTCCCTGAAAACCAACATGTGTTTCATTAGCATGTACTAAGGTAGGTCAGAAAACTCCTGGAGGTCCGAAAAGACATCTGGAAGAGGTATGCCGCAATAATGCATCTGTAAAAGTGTTATAATTTGTCAGTGAGAAACATGCAGCTTTGTGGCTATGATTGACTAATCTTAACCATCTTTATTGTATATGGTGCATCATGGGTAGTGTAGTTTAGTTAATTGTGCTACATACCTGATGTGCCGGTAGTGGTCTCAGTGGGGATGAAGCCCAGGTCTGGGGGATCCATGCCGTTCACAGTGATCTCAGCTGTGGATGCTACCAAGGAGCTGCTATCCTCCAGGATAGTGAAACCAACACTGTACGGTTTACAACCGGGGGAGGACACAGACTCGGAATAACCTGGATGGGAGAGAGGGTACATCACGGTGTCATTTATTGTTCAATTCATCAGTTAATAGGATGTGTGATAATTGTAAGAACCTATTAGTAGCCTATTCGAAATTCCACTGCCGAAATGTCTGCACTTAAATAGAAACAGTGGAACAGGGGTCTTAAATTATTGTTAAACTCTTAACTTTGTGATAAATTGTAACATTTAGATTTTGTAAACTAATTTGGATATTGTGACTGGCTATGTCTGTTGCTGCTGTGCCACTGCACCCTCTTGGCCCCACAGTTTTATAAAGAGAGTTCTCAATAACAATAGGCCTACAGATTTCAGTATATGTGGCATTGATGTCATGTATAGTACAGCATAGGTTGTGGTATATTCCTTCTGTTGTCAGCCATAATAGCCCATCAGAGACAAGTAAGGGTTATTTCATTGATGTGGTGGATAAGATGAGCTTTCCTTACAATGTAAATTCACTTTGAGCATCTGGAAATGTGTTATGAAATATATTATGCATAGCCAATCAATGATTATAAATGACACCCGATGTACCCTCTCTCCCATCCAGGTTATTCCGAGTCTGTGTCCTCCCCCGGTTGTAAACCGTACAGTGTTGGGTATGGTGCTAGATATGTATGAAACCAAAAACATGTATGCACTCACTTCACTCTAAGGTGCATTGGCTAAAAGAGTCTAAACGGCATACATTATTATATGTTGTTAAGTGTCGTTTCTCACCCTCAGTGACATCAGCCGGGGGCCACTGTGCTCCGTCAGGAGGGACCTCAGCGGGGGCCACAGACACCTGCCACACCTTGGCATTGGGGTTTAGACCGGCGCCCTTGGAGGTGACCTTGGAACAGGGGGAGAGGAAATGCACTTAAAAGTACAGTATCATACACTTCAGGGTTGAAAAACAATAACATTTGGATTTTTTTATGCAACGTCAGTTTACTTTCTAAACAGACTGAATCAAAATGGAATTAATCCCAATCCTGACATACTTCTATTGTCTCCGTTTTTCATGCTGCCTGAGGAACACTCAAGTCGAAATGCGTTGCGGTAACGCGCCCTGATATATTGTCACTCTAGGCTGATCTGCTCTATGAATTTCTGTAAATTATTTGCAAATAGTTCACTAAAATTGGTGCCATCATACTGGTCACTGTCTTTATTTCTTGCCATGTCAAATACATTGCAATTTTCTTGCCCATCCTAAAACAAGGGAATTACACTCAGCATAACATTTGTATTTTGATTGTGCACACAACCACTCAAAAGACAAAAAAATATACTTGTCTGAGCTTCTTACACTAGGTAGACTTGTTTTTGGTAAGGGTTTCCCAGACTCAGTCCCGGGGCAGTGCTCCACATTTTTCTCCCAGTTTATTTTTGAATCTTTAAAACTGCCCTGTGAACTTAATTTTCCTGTGATTTAGAGATGGATATATCTATCTTCACACTGAAAAGGCCACTTGAAATGTGAGCCTGTTGTGGTGGTGAATGAATAGGCCACTTGAAATGTGAGCCTGTTGTGGTGGTGAATGAATTTTGGCCTGCTGTAAATTAGTTTATCCACCAATAAGATAATCCCCAAACCTCTCTCAATAACATATTGTTTTCAGTTTCCCCTCCACACTCACTGTCCGAGCAAATGTATTGCTTGAAAAATTCAGTGGTGTAAAGTACTTTAGTAGTTTTTGGGGATATCTGTACTTCACTACTTATATTGCCAACTTTTACTTCACTACATACCTAAAGAAAATATACTTTACACGCCATACATTTTCCATGACACCCAAAAGTACTTGTTACATTTTGAATGGCTAGCAGGACAAGAAAATTGTCAAATTCACACACTTATCAAGAGGATATCCCTGGTCATCCCCACTGCCTCTGATCTGTCCGACTAACAAAACACAAATACTTTGTAAATATGTACGTGTGTTGGAGCGGCGTGTACGTGTGCTGGTTCTATGTAAATAAATAAAAAACATGAAAATGGTGCCGCCTGGTTTGCTTAATATAAGGAATTTGAAATGATGTATACGTTTCCGTTTGATACTAAAGTATATTTTAGCAGTTGTAGCAATTGTATTTTATTTTGATATTTAAGTATATTTTAAACCAATTTTTTTTATTTATTACTTTTACTCAAGTATTATTTTACTGCGTGACTCACTTTAACTTGAGTCATTTTCTATTAAGGTATCTTTACTGTTACTCAAGTATGACAATTGGGTACTTTTCCACCACTAGAAAAATGACTCTGCTAAGAAGCCATTTGTTTCCATTTGACCATTTTAATTTAAAATATTCACAGTAAGGTACAGAAATGATTTGATATTGAGATTAAGGTCCAATGCAAAAGTTAAGTGTTCATGTAAATACCATGTAATGTGAACATGAATTGTAATTACCCTGTAATAACATTGGATAATCCCCTAATGTAAATCTGATAGAAATGTTAAACGTATTCAGGAGAAATATTTAACAAAAAATATATTACATAAATCTTGATACAAATATATCAAACGCCTCGAAGATGTATTACATTTGTTTCCATGAGCACAAAACCGAAACCAGAAAGATTCATAAACAAGTAGTTAACTAAGCTTTTGGGAACCAAATTGAATTCGTGGTCGATTTTTACATTTTATTTTCAGAAGAACCACTGATCGATAAACCACTATGACCAAGAAAGCCAAAGCAAGCATGGCGCGCTGTCCCCATCCACTATTAACGTTAGCCATTTTCAACCGCGAGCGTGTTGTCTACATTGTATCAAATAAAGATGCTTACCTCGAGATTAACAATTGTTGTACTTTGTGGGTAAACGTTTAAAACGCCAATGCTCTTCTATTGCGAACAAGAGTGAGAAGCAGCACTTGAGATACTTCACAGTAGTTATTAAAAATAATTTTAAAAAATTAAAGACTACCCATAAAGTCGATTGTTTTCGAAAAATCAACATGCGGTTCTCATTGAACTCCATCTACATCCTTAGCAGATGGACCCACATGACATGTTTCAGCAGAGCGCGCGCTCTCTTCCGTACACTTTACCGCCAACCCAAACCCATAATCGCTGTTGGCAGGCAGCACCGTCAATCTCAAACACAAGCGATACACATAATGACATTTTGTTGCTGCTGCTACCCCTGCTACTGAGCCCTTAACCATTCCCGAGGATACTTGAGGCACGTGCCACTTTCTCTCGCCCCCGCCCCACGTTCTAAAATTTAATATAGGAATTCGGAAATTAGTATTCTTCACAGGAGCATCTCGTCCGGTCTAGGGAGGATCCCCAATCCCCAGTTACATGACACCATTTTAAAAGCGGGTGTGGATGGGCTTTAGAGGCTTGGCACTAATCCAAAAAGGTGTAGCTAGCGCTACATTTGAGTAATTCAGCAGACTTTCTTATCCAGAGCGACTAACAGAAGCAATTATGGTTAAGTGCCTTGCTCAAAGGCACACCGAAGGATTTTTCACCTTGTCGGCTCGGTTACTGGCCCAATGCTCTTAACTGCTAGGCTACATGCCGCCCAAGAGCTGTCAGTTACATTGACTGGATATGACAGACAAAATATGTCAAATTTAGTTTGTCAGTTACATGTGTCATTAAAGCAACAATGCCATAAATAAAAACAATACTGTGAAAACAGATATATACTACGGCCCATAGCTTGACATAAACTACAGCATAAATCAGTAAATACTTAGCTAATGAATGGCAATGCCAGCTACGTACTTAAACATTGTTACATACATATGAAGCATTTGATATTGGTCGTCATCTTGTTTCACCTTAGAGTCCACAGAGCTAGCTTTAGATCAAATAAGTAAAATCTGCCACATAACGTTACCACTGAGGGGTCGTACCTAGTCACCACCTGCTACAAAATTATCCAACGTACTAGTCTAACTGTTACTCCTGGCAAGAGCAGCTGTCACATCTCAGTATACATTGTCGTTTTAAAATAATTTGATATATTAAGGAGCACACCTTACACGGTGCACAATACAGTCCCTTTGTCTAGCAAAGCAACTCGAATTAATCTGTAGCAACATACTTGCAGTGCTAGCTTGCATCTCGTTACTGTAGCCCCAGTTTCTATATAGTCATCTGACACCGACTGTGCTGCATAGGCCGGGTATTTGCAACGCATGTTAGCTAGCTAGGTAACGTTGATTCGGCGAATTTGCTTGCTGGTTTGGCTGCATAGTTTGACAGCATCGGTGCGCCTGCCCGCAGTCTCCAATCGATAGTCTACTAAAGAGCATTACAGTTGTCACTGCATATTGATTACTAGGTAAACTCCCAAATTAGCTAGCTAGGCTACTACTGCTAGTTAGGTTAGCAAATTAAATGGCTGCCAAAGTAGATTGCTGAACTAAGCTTCAGATAACGCTTGGCTAGATAGCCAACGTTAGCTGGCTAACTGAGTTACTCAATATTATTCTGTTTGCAAAATAAGATAATGGAAAATATTGTTTGCAACGGTGATTTACCCTAGCAAACCAAATGTGTGGGCTATTGAAAGACAGCAAATAAATCATTCAGCCAAACATATGGCAACATACCTAGCTAACGTTAACTATAAATAATCTCAACCAAGTTATCGATATGAATCGGATTGGTAGTTAGCAGAAATCATTGCAAATGTAGGTAATATTATCGGCCTCAGGAACCTATGACTGAGGCATGATGACCCTATTTGGAAAGGCAGTGGCAGGCAACAAATCATGGTGGTAGGAATGGGACTTAGGAGATGGTGTGTTGTGTGTAGGCTAGGCGACGTTAGCTTAGCTAGTTGGGAAGAGTAGAGGCCGCTACTCACCATGCCGCCTGACCCTCCCCCGATCCCAAGTGGTGTGTCGTCCACCACACAGGTCTTCGGTCCCGGATCACCCTCCTCCTGCAGCAGCCGCGGCTCTCCGCCCTGGTCCGAACTCATCGGCCGCTCCTGGCTCACGTCTCCCCCGTCGTTTTCCTCCCAACCCCCCGGTCTGCTTGCCACCCCTAGTCTCTCAAAATACTGGTTTTACTGTCTTACAATCAGTCTGCTTATCTCGTGCTAGAAATGTTTAGCCAACACCTAAAGCTAACTAAATAGGCAGGGTTAGCAAGTAAGCTATCCTACTTAGCTAGCTAGCCGGGTTGAATCAACGTGTATGAACCAAACTCGCACGACAATATACTACAGACGAAAACTATACCAGATCATGAACCTACTTTTACCACCTTTGTCACTAATGTTTCTTCCCACACATTTTTTCAAGCGTCAAAGGCGAATTCTTACCCGGGCAACCGAAGCGGACACTAGGGACACGCACCCTGCACGCACCTTCCTAAGAGCAGGCAGAAGCAGACATTAGTGAAGTCCGCCACCGTCCCAACTCACATTGCGAGTTAGAAATGACCTTAGGAACTTTCTTGGTACTTTCCGTTTCCGGTTGACAAACTTAAAAACAAACAGCTTGGTCAGGCAGGGATGTCTTAAAAAACAAACAAAAAAACAAAAAAAGCTTTCCATTTATTGTACAATAATTTCGTACGTTTGATCCAAGAAGGGCAATTACTTACCAATGCAACTGGGGTGCAGTTTTTGATAATTATTTGCTAAGAATAGCGTTTCTAAACCAGGGCTCCAACCTTGTCCATGGAGAGTTAACGTTACACCGTCCTGTACGTTTTCGCTCCAACGGTAATCTAGCGCATCTGGTTCTAATAATTAGTCTGGTGTGTTGGTCTTACAGTTGGGTGAAATGTAATATGCATATTAAATTTAAATGCATATTAACAGAAGTCAGCAGGTGTTTACATGGGTGGCAAGGCAATGAAGAGACCTTGAGAGGACCCATAATCAACAATAGAATCATGATTATCGCCTTTATATCGTGTGAGTGAAAGGAAGTCACTCTGATGAAGTTCAACTTCAGTGGACAGAACTTTTAGTCGAGCCAAGCGCCATGTGGTCAAAGATGACGGATGAGAGTGAGTCAGATCCGAAGAATGCACTTTATATTGGGTTATGGCTGGGTTGTGCCACCGGGGAACTTGGAGGTACCGTGGAAAAAGAAGATAAAGAGAATTAGGGAGAATTAGCAGAGGTGGCAGGTGTGGGGAAGATATTGGAGCCTAAGCCTCGCTCAAATGGATAAAGATGAATTTGGTCCAGTGGGAGTGACATTTTTGGGGAAAGTTTTTGTCAGACCCATATGGGATTTCAGGGTGGGTGGGAAAAGGAGTTGGGTGAAGGTAACCTGAAGTTGTCTTGTGACCAAGAGGGGGTGGATGCTCTGCACCACACAAATGGGGAAAAGAGATGTTACTTGCTTTGCTCCCAAGAAGAGGGCACCAATGAAAGGAATGATTACTGGGGTAGAGGTGAAGATGGAGCAGTGGAAATTCCTGGTGTCAAGCGTGGTGAAACAGATGAGGCACTCTATTTCAAATATTATTTATCACATGCTTCGTAGACAACAGGTGTAGACTAACAGTGAAATGGTTCATTACAGGTCTATTTTCAACAATGCATAGTTAAGGATAAGACAACAAATAAAATAAAACATTGAAATAATGAAACGGTGAATAACGAATAAAAATAACATGTAAAAATCTTATGGCTATATATAGGGAGTAGAAAACAACATGGCTATATACAGGTAGTACCGGTGCCGAGTCTATGTGCTGTACATAGAAATGTCCCTTTTTCGGGACCCTGTCTTTCAAAGATAATTCTTAAAAATCCAAGTAACTTCACAGATATTCATTGTAAAGGGTTTAAACACTGTTTCTAAGGGATAGGCGTCCCGTCAATGGGGCAGTTGTAGAATCATGCAGCGATGTGGAAATGTCGTTAAGACACTAACAGCTTACAGAAGGTAGGCAATTAAGGTCACAGTTATGAAAACTTAAGACACTAAAGAGGCCTTTCTACTGACTCTGAAAAACACCAAAAGAAAGACGCCCGGGGTCCCTGCTCATCTGCGTGAACGTGCCTTAGGCATGCTGCAAGGAGGCATGTGGCCAGGGCAATAAAATGCAATATCCGTACTGTGAGACGCCTAAGACAGCGGTACAGGGAGACAGGATGGACAGCTTTTCGTCCTCACAGTGGCAGACCACGTGTAACACCTGCACAGGATTGGTAAATTTGAACATCACACCTGCGGGACAGGTACAGGATGGCAACAACAACTGCCTGAGTTAAACCAGGAAAGCACAATCCCTCCATCAGTGCTCAGACTGTGCGCAATTGGCTGAGAGAGGCTGGAATGAGGGCTTGTAGGCCTGTTGTAAGGCAGGTCCCCCCCCAGACGTCGCCGGCAACAACGTCACCTATGGGCACAAACCCACCGTTGTTGGACCAGACAGGACAGGAAAAAAGTGCTCTTCACTGATGAGTCGCGGTTTTGTCTCATCAGGGGTGATGGTCAGATTTGCGTTTATCGTCGAAGGAATGAGCTTTACACCAAGGCCTGTACTCTAGAGCGGGATCGAGGTGGAGGGTCCGTCATGGTCTGGGGCAGTGTGTCACAGCATCATTGGACTGAGATTGTCGTCATTACAGGCAATCTCAACTCTGTGCTTTACAGGAAAGACATCCTCCTCCCTCATGTGGCATCCTTCCTGCAGGCTCATCCTGACATGACCCTCCAGCATGACAATGCCACCAGCCATACTGACCTGTTGGATCGGAGGGTGAGGGCTAGGGCCATTCCCCCCAGAAATGTCTGGGAACTTGCAGGTGCCTTGGTGGAAAAGTGGTGTAACATCTCACAGCAAGAACTGGCAAATCTGGTGCAGTCCATGAGGAGGAGATGCACTGCAGTACTTAATGCAGCTGGTGGCCACACCAGATACTGACTGTTAATTTTGCCCCCCCCCCCCCCCCCTTTGTTCAGGGACACATTATTCCATTTATGTTAGTCACATGTCTGTGGAACTTGTTCCGTTTATGTCTCAAGTTGTTGAATCTTGTTATGTTCATACAAATATTTACCCATGTTAAGTTTAATGAAAATAAACGCAGTTGACAGTGAGAGGACGTTTCTTTTTTTGCTGAGTTTAGGTAGGGGTAAAATGACTAATAGCAGTGTATGTAGTGTGTGGCATTAGTATGCATGTGTGTGCATGTTATGTGGGTGTGTGTGTGCTGGGGTGTTAGTGCAGGTATGCATGAGTGTATGGTTATAGTCCAGTATGTGTGTACAGAGTCAGTGCAAGAGAGTTCGTATAAATAAAATAAAGCAAGTTGCAACATTGAAATACATAAATAAACACTTTTCCATAAACAAGGTCTAAATCATGTTTGATGCACTCTGAATGTAATTTTTTTTGCAGTACTGTTTATTTGAGATGATATGAACACTGTGGACAATTTTCTGCAAGTTGCAGCTAGCTAGCTCACAGCTAGCTTGCACTCACCGTGGCACCCAGTACCGAAGCTATCCCTGAGGCCCACCTCCCAGCCTACTCAGCTGTTCACCCGAACCCCAATCATACACGGGTAGAGCCCAATACACCACCGGATCCTTGCTGTAAACTCTGGACCTTGGCACCGGATCACCGCTGCTACCGATTGGCTATAGTGGCTAATGCCACTGCCACGAAGCTAGCACCAGTTAGCCGTGAGCCAGGCGCATCTCCCGGCTAGCAAACTAAATTCTACAATACCTCTTTCGCCATCTGGCTTGGTTTCTCTGTCGACATGGCGCCCCGCCGCACCACCACGACTGGTCTGCCGACGAATACTTCATCCGCTGTGCCTTCAACCGGCCTCCGTCGGAACAGACGCTCCTACTAGCCCCGGGCTACTAACTTTAAACGCTGTGTCGCCCGCGTGCTACCGTAGTGGTGGCTTCCCTGTTCCATCTACTGCAGCCCCCTGGACACTATGATCACTTGGCTACATAGCTGATGCCTGCTGGACTGTCCATTAATCACGGTACTCCATTCTGTTTATTTATTTTTTATCTGTCGGCCCAGCCGCGAACTCAGGCTCTGTGTGTAGTTAATCCGACCCTCTCTGCCTAGTCTTCACCATTTTACCTGCTGTTGTTGTGTTAGCTGATTAGCTGTTGTTGTCTCACCTGTTGTTTTAGCTAGCTCTTCCAATCAACACCTGCGATTACTTTATGCCTCGCTGTATGTCTCTCTCAAATGTCAATATGCCTTGTATACTGTAATTCAGGTTAGTTATCATTGTTTTAGTTTAATGGAGCCCCTAGTTCCACTCTTCATACCTCTGATAGCTCCTTTGTCCCACCTCCCACACATGCGGGGACCTCACCCATTACAACCAGCATGTCCAGAGATACAACCTCTCTTATCATCACCCAGTGCCTGGGCTTACCTCCACTGTACCCGCACCCCACCATACCCCTGTCTGCGCATTATGCCCGGAATATATTCTACCACGCCCAGAAATCTGCTCCTTTCATTCTTTGTCCCCAACGCTCTAGGCGACCAGTTTTGAAAGCCTTTAGCCGCACCCTCATCCTACTCCTCCTCTGTTCCGCGGGTGATGTAGAGGTAAACCCAGGCCCTGCATGTCCCCAGGCACCCTCATTTGTTGACGTCCGTGATCGAAAAAGCCTTGGTTTCATGCATGTAACATCAGAAGCCTCCTCCCTAAGTTTGTTTTACTCACTGCTTTAGCACACTCTGCCAACCCTGATGTCCTTGCCGTGTCTGAATCCTGGCTTAGGAAGGCCACCAAAAATTCTGAGATTTCCATACCCAACTATAACATTTTCCATCAAGATAGAACTGCCAAAGGGGGAGGAGTTGCAGTCTACTGCAGAGATAGCCGGCAAAGTAATGTCATACTTTCCAGGTCCATACCCAAACAGTTCGAACTTCTAATTTTAAAAATGAATCTCTCCAGAAATAAGTCTCTCACTGTTGCCGCCTGCTACCGACCCCCCTCAGCTCCCAGCTGTGCCCTGGACACCATGTGAATTGATCGCCCCCCCATCTAGCTTCATAGTTTGTTCTGTTAGGTGACCTAAACTGGGATATGCTTAACACCCCGGAAGTCCTACAATCTAAGCTAGATGCCCTCAATCTCACACAAATCATCAAGGAACTCACCAGGTACAACCCTAAATCTGTAAACATGGGCACCCTCATAGACATTATCCTGACCAACTGGCCCTCCAAATACACCTCCGCTGTCTTCAATCAGGATCTCAGTGATCACTGCCTCATTGCCTGTATCCGTGGTCAAACGACCACCTCTCATCACTGTCAAACGCTCCCTGAAACACTTCTGCAAGCAGGCCTTTCTAATCGACCTGGCCCGGGTATCCTGGAAGGATATTGACCTCATCCCGTCAGTTGAGGATGCCTGGTCATTCTTTAAAAGTAACTTCCTCACCATCTTAGATAAGCATGCTCCGTTCAAAAAATGCAGAACGAAGAACAGATATAGCCCTTGGTTCACTCCAGACCTGACTGCCCTCGACCAGCACAAAAACATCCTGTGGTGGACCACAATAGCATCGAATAGTCCCCGCGATATGCAACTGTTCAGGGAAGTCAGGAACCAATACACGCAGTCAGTCAAAGCAAAGGCCAGCTTTTTCAAGCAGAAATTTGCATCCTGTAGCCCTAACTCCAAAAAGTTCTGGGACACTGTAAAGTCCATGGAGAACAAGAGCACCTCCTCCCAGCTGCCCACTGCACTGAGGCTAGGTAACACGGTCACCACCGATAAATCCATGATAATCGAAAACTTCAACAAGCATTTCTCAACGGCTGGCCATGCCTTCCTCCTGGCTACTCCAACCTCGGCCAACAGCCCCCCCCCCCCCCCCGCAGCTACTCGCCCAAGCCTCCCCAGCTTCTCCTTTACCCAAGTCCAGATAGCAGATGTTCTGAAAGAGCTGCAAAACCTGGACCCATACAAATCAGCTGGGCGTGACAATCTGGACCCTCTATTTCTGAAACTATCCGCCGCCATTGTCGCAACCCCTATTACCAGCCTGTTCAACCTCTCTTTCGTATCGTCTGAGATCCCCAAGGATTGGAAAGCTGCCGCAGTCATCCCCCTCTTCAAAGGGGGAGACACCCTGAACCCAAACTGTTACAGACCTATATCCATCCTGCCCTGCCTATCTAAGGTCTTCGAAAGCCAAGCCAGATCACTGACCATCTCGAATCTCACCGTACCTTCTTCGCTGTGCAATTTGGTTTCCGAGCCGGTCACTGGTGCACCTCAGGCACGCTCAAGGTACTAAACGATATCATAACCGCCATCGATAAAAGACAGTACTGTGCAGCTGTCTTCATCGACCTGGCCAAGGCTTTCGACTCTGTCAATCATCATATTCTTATCGGCAGACTCAGTAGCCTCGGTTTTTCTAATGACTGCCTTGCCTGGTTCACCAACTACTTTGCAGACAGAGTTCAGTGTGTCAAATCGGAGGGTATGTTGTCCGGTCCTCTGGCAGTCTCTATGGGGGTGCCACAAGGGTTCAATTCTCGGGCCGACTCTTTTCTCTGTATACAGTGCCTTGCGAAAGTATTCGTCCCCCTTGAACTTTGCGACCTTTTGCCACATTTCAGGCTTCAAACATAAAGATATAAAACTGTATTTTTTTTGTGAAGAATCAACAACAAGTGGGACACAATCATGAAGTGGAACGACATTTATTGGATATTTCAAACTTTTTTAACATATCAAAAACTGAAAAATTGGGCGTGCAAAATTATTCAGCCCCTTTACTTTCAGTGCAGCAAACTCTCTCCAGAAGTTCAGTGAGGATCTCTGAATGATCCAATGTTGACCTAAATGACTAATGATGATAAATACAATCCACCTGTGTGTAATCAAGTCTCCGTATAAATGCACCTGCACTGTGATAGTCTCAGAGGTCCGTTAAAAGCGCAGAGAGCATCATGAAGAACAAGGAACATACCAGGCAGGTCCTAGATACTGTTGTGAAGAAGTTTAAAGCCGGATTTGGATACAAAAAGATTTCCCAAGCTTTAAACATCCCAAGGAGCACTGTGCAAGCGATAATATTGAAATGGAAGGAGTATCAGACCACTGCAAATCTACCAAGACCTGGCAGTCCCTCTAAACTTTCAGCTCATACAAGGAGAAGACTGATCAGAGATGCAGCCAAGAGGCCCATGATCACTCTGGATGAACTGCAGAGATCTACAGCTGAGGTGGGAGACTCTGTCCATAGGACAACAATCAGTCGTATATTGCACAAATCTGGCCTTTATGGAAGAGTGGCAAGAAGAAAGCCATTTCTTAAAGATATCCATAAAAAGTGTTGTTTAAAGTTTGCCACAAGCCACCTGGGAGACACACCAAACAAGTGGAAGAAGGTGCTCTGGTCAGATGAAACCAAAATTGAACTTTTTGGCAACAATGCAAAACGTTATGTTTGGCGTAAAAGCAACACAGCTCATCACACTGAACACACCATCCCCACTGTCAAACATGGTGGTGGCAGCATCATGGTTTGGGCCTGCTTTTCTTCAGCAGGGATAGGGAAGATGGTTAAAGTTGATGGGAAGATGGATGGAGCCAAATACAGGACCATTCTGGAAGAAAACCTGATGGAGTCTGCAAAAGACCTGAGACTGGGACGGAGATTTGTCTTCCAACAAGACAATGATCCAAAACATAAAGCAAAATCTACAATGGAATGGTTCAAAAATAAACATATCCAGGTGTTAGAATGGCCAAGTCAAAGTTCAGACCTGAATCCAATCGAGAATCTGTGGAAAGAACTGAAAACTGCTGTTCACAAATGCTCTCCATCCAACCTCACTGAGCTCGAGCTGTTTTGCAAGGAGGAATGGGAAAAAATGTCAGTCTCTCGATGTGCAAAACTGATAGAGACATACCCCAAGCGACTTACAGCTGTAATCACAGCAAAAGGTGGCGCTACAAAGTATTAACTTAGGGGGGCTGAATAATTTTGCACGCCCAATTTTTCCGTTTTTGATTTGTTAAAAAAGTTTGAAATATCCAATAAATGTCGTTCCACTTCATGATTGTGTCCCACTTGATGTTGATTCTTCACAAAAAAATACAGTTTTATATCTTTATGTTTGAAGCCTGAAATGTGGCAAAAGGTCGCAAAGTTCAAGGGGGCCGAATACTTTCGCAAGGCACTGTATATCAATGAATGAGCATTTTCTTGTTGGCTTATGGCCCTATATAGCTTGTTGAGTGTGGTCTTAGTGCCAGCATCGGTTTGTGGTGTTAAATAGACAGCTACGAAAAATATAGATGACAACTATCTTGGTAAATAGTATGGTCTACAACTTATCATGAACCTCCAGACTTCCTTAATATTAGAGATTGTTAACAACAGCTGGTGTGCAGAGACACACTCCCGCCCTTGAGTTTAAGAGACAATGGGGTTCTGTCCTGCTGATGTATAGAAAAAACAGCTTGATTCATATTAAACATGTCCTTTTTCAGTCATGACTCCCTGAAGCATAGGATATTCGTTTTTCAGGTCCTGTTGATAGGATAGTCTGGAATGGAGCTTGTCTAGTTTGTTCTCCAGTGATTGTACATTCGCCAATAGAACAGAGGGTAGAGGTGGTTTATTCACTCTCCGCCATAGTTTCATCAAGATTATCACGAGTCTGTAATAAAACACAGCATGTGTGGGTCAAAGTCGAGGAAGAAAACACTGTTCAAGCCATCAACATACTTTTTTGGTTCAGCAAAAGGTTCAGAAAATGTATATTTTTAGACAGGCCTAGACTAGTGCGTATTATAATTCTCGCCTCTCTTTTCTTCGGCTCATATCTTCCCACTGGATATCTTCCTTTTCCTTCAAGAACCTTCTATACTCCCTCTGGTACGACACTTCTACCTTCAGTCGGTAGATTATTATCATGACACCAAGTAAAACGATACCCCACTGCAATCACAACATTTATAATCCATGTGTCAATCCCCCCTTTCAGGGATTGAGGAAGATATCAGAAGACCAGAGACAAAAAAATGCTAATCATTACGAAGGAATGTTGGTTAGGATTTCGCTAACCAGGTTTGTCTAACATAATAAACGGAAATTCCCCATAAATTCCAGTAAAACAATATAAAACAGACTTGGATTATCTGTGTAGTCAGTGGCAATCCGTCATTGAGGCCCACATTTTTTCAAAAAAATAATTAACAATTGCCTGTTTTGCATGTTATTTTGGCATTGTTTGATGCAAGAAACCACTTTACAAAATAAAATATATATTCTCATACCATTATTACAGAGAATCAGACAAATTCTATTACGCTCTGACTATTGGCTACTTAGCTTATTTAAGACCGTCTCAAAATACAACACTTGCCCTTTAAGACATAAAAAAAAGCTCTTTAACAGACTCGCTTTTCAAAGATTTATTGGAATTTTGTGCTCTTGTAAGAAGCAACCACTCCCCCATTGTTGACTAGAAAGTAGCTATAACTGGGCTCATAACTCACTAACTAGCAAAGAATAGGAACAAATGTGCACAGGTGGCTCCATGCAGTTCTCGCTTTGATCTCAAAACAAGGACCGCACATACTGTATCCTAAACATGGTCCAGTTCAAAATGAATGGCACAGATCCATATTTGGCAATGGCTATTTGCATATAGACCTACTGCAGCTCTGATTGGTCATGGCGCTGTGTAGAGTATGGGCCTGAGCCTACCTGTCAATGCAATGGCATCCTACTCCAATACACACTGTCTACAAGAAAATCTCTTACACAGTTAATTCTACATACGAAGTCTTGCATAGTTCGTTTTATTTCAGGTATATTACATTGAAAGTGGCTAATATTGCATTAATTCGATCACATTTCCAACAGTAGAGCAAAACGTTTATAGTGTTAACTGAAGGAGAAAACTCCAGAAAGGTAAGTGAAGTTCAGTCTCCTGCTTCTCTGTGCAGTGGATATTGCTTCTGCATGGCAGTCCGAGGGGAGCTGCGCGCCTGCGCATGTGTGCAGCTTAGAGGGAACATTGGTCACTATGTGAAAGGGTGTGGATAGATCCTTCGAGACGGATTTGAACCAGCGATCTAAGGATTACAGTTCCTTTAGCTCTTCCCCAACAGTCACAGAAAATAAATGATGAAAGATACACAACTGAGTAAGACCCTACAACATCCTTCGCAGACCCACATTCTATACACCGCTTCTTTTAGAAACTCACAACGTGAAGTGTCTTGAAGTGAGATGTTTTTTGGACCTCTCCTTCCCCTGTTGTTGTGAAGGTCATCACACTGGCCCCTGTGTTTGCCCCAGCAGAAGCATCGGAGACACACACAGTTTCCATGGTCGCTGCACAGCTGTGTGCCTGTGTTGTCTGTCTGTGTGGCAAAACACAAGGCCTCTAGTACCAGGCTGATACCCATGTCCTACTCGGTCTCACATTCACATCGCTGGCCTGTGTGACCTGGATCACAACTGCAAAATTAACAAAGATTCAGTAACAATTTACACATTTTTTAAAGGTTAATGAAAAATAAAACCCTAATATACCATGATTGGATAGGTATTCACCCCCCCCCCCCCCCCCCTCAAGATCTGTCAAGGTGTTGGGGATCAACAAGACTAGACAACAATTTAAGTATTTTGAAGCAGATTGAAGTCAAAACTGTAACTTGGCCACTCATTCACTGTCTTCTTGGTAAGCAACTCCAGTATAGATTTGGCTTTGTGTTGTAGGTTATTGTCCTGCTGAATGGTGAATTCCTCTCCCAGTGTCTAGTGGACAGCAGACTGAAGCAGGTTTTGCCTAGGATTTAACCTCTGCTTAGCTACATCCCGTTTCTTTTCATCCTGAAAAACGTCCCAGTCTTTGCCAATGTCAAGCATACCCATACTCGTCTGGCTCTCTGGGTGCTAGGAAGCCCTGCAGGTCGGTTATAAGACACCTGCTACAACCTCCGACGAGCCATCACAAGCAAAGAGTTAATACAGGACTAAGATCTAATCCTACTACGCCGACTCTGATGCTCGTCGGATTTGGCAGGGTTTGCAAACTATTGTGGGTTACAAAGGGAATCCCAGCCGTGAGCTGCCTTGTGGCGAGAGTCTACCAGAGGAGTGAAATGCCTTCAATCAACACTGAACCATGCGTGAGCACCAGCTGTTCCAGAAGACTGTGATCACACTCTCCGTAGCCAATGTGAGTAAGAGCTTTAAACAGGTTAACATTCACAAGGCCGCAAGGCCAGATGGATTACCAGGAAGCTTACGCAGAGCATGCACTGACCAGCTGGCAAGTGTCTTCACTAACATTTTCAACCTCTCCCTGACCCCGTCTGTAATAACTACGTTTCAAACAGAACACCATAGTCCCTGTTCCCAAGAACGCTAAGGTGACCTATCTAAATGACTATCGCCCCGTAGCACTCACATCTGTAGCCATGAAATGCTTTGAAAGTCTGAGCATGGCTCACATCAACACCATAATCCCAGACACCTTGGACCCACTCCAATTCGCATACCACCCCAACAGATCCACAGATGAGGCAATCTATATTGCACTCCACACTGCCCTCTCCCACCTGGGCAAGACGAACACCTACTACAGCTCAGCGTTCAACACCATAGTGTCCTCCAAGCTCATCAATAAGCGAAGGACCCTGGGACTGAAAAACTCCCTCTGCAACTGGATACTGGACTTCCTGTCGGGCCGCCCCCAGGTAGTGAGGGTAGGCAGCAACACATCCGCCACGCTGACCCTCAACACGGGGAAGCCCCTCAGGGGTACGTGTTTAGTCCCCTTCTGTACTACCTGTTCACCCACGACAGCGTGGCCGCACACAACTCCCAACACCATCATTAAGTTTGCTGACGACATGATTGTGGTAGGCCTGATCCCTGACGACGATGAGACAGCCTATATGGAGGAGGTCAGAGACCTGCCAGGACAACTACCTCTCCCTCAACGTCAGCAAGACAAAGGAGCTGATCATGGACTACAGGAAACGGAGGGCTGAGCACGCCCCCATTCACATTGATGGGGCACTATTGGAGCAGGTTGAGAGTTTAAAGTTCCTGGGTGTCCACATAACGAAGGAGCTATCATGGTCCACAACTGCACCATTGATAGGATCTTGACTGGCTGCATCACCGCTTGGTATGGCAACTTCTTGGTATCTGCGCTAAAGACGGTAGGGCGTACAGCCCAGCACATCACTGGGGCCGAACTCCCTGCCACCCAGGACCTCTATACCAGCCCGTGTCAGAGGAAGGCCCTAAAAATTGTCAGACATCAGCCACACATTTTTTGCAGTTTTGCTTTAGCCTTATTGCGAACAGGATTCATATTTTGGAATATGTTTATTCTGTACATGCTTCCTTCTCATTCTATCATTTAGGGTAGTGTTATGGAGTGACTACAATGTTGTTGATCCATCCTCAGTTCTCCTACCACAGCCATTAAACCTTGTTTTAAAGTCACCATCGGCCTCATGGTAAAATCCATGAGCGGTTTCCTTCCTCTCCAGCAACTGAGTTAGGAAGGACACATGTATCTTTGTAGTTGTATGGTGTATTGATACACCATCCAAAGTGTATTAATAACTTCACCATGCTCAAATGGATATTCAATATCCGTTTAAAAAAAAAAAAGCCATCTACCAATAGGTGTCCATCTTTGCGATGCATTGGAAAACCTTCCTGTTCTTTGTGGTTGAATCGGTGGTTGAAATTCACTGTTCGACTGAGGGGCCTTACAGACAATTGTATGTGTGGAGTACAGAGATGAGGTAGTCATTCAATAATCACGTTTAACAATATTATTGCACACAGAATGAGTCTTTGCAATTTTTACTCCTGAACTTATTTAGGTGAGCCCATTGCTTATTGACATTTACTGTAAAGACGACCAAAACACATTACCTTCTTTGTCCTGGTCTCCTCCTGGGGATCCCAGTATTAGTAGTCTTGAGCATTGAGTCAACATCGTAGGAAAGGTGATGGTTATGAATGTAGCCCTATGGAAGATACCAATGTGACAGTAGTCAGGGGTCATGAAGAAAGTCCAGACGTTTTGTCTGTGTATTGGAGGGAGGTCAAGCTTTGACAAGTTTGCACGAGAAGTGAGAACATTAGCAACTTTGGGTGTCTTTCCAATGCATAACATTACATTTTTCACAACATTTAGCTTACGAATGCCCGAAAGAGTTTCCACTTTCGCGAGGTGACTGCAACTGTACTTCACTTGAGCAAGAAGCATTTAACCAGTTTTTTTTTTGGAAAGATTAGGTTGATTCTTACGTCTTGACATTGCATTTATTTGTATTTTAAAGGAAATACATGACAATTAGTGAGCTGTAAATCATGCACAAAATAAAGCACAAGAGCCAAAATCGTAACGTGTTTAATTCTTGAAGCAGTAAAACTGGTTTCCAGATCAGGGCAGCGCACACACAGGGTTCACTGATTGAGAAATAAAAAAAAGTGTAAGGAAAAATGTTTGAGAAGATCAAAAAGAAGAGAATATGCAAGTCCAAAAAGAAGACAACAGTAAGAAAGAATGTAGCTCTTCTTTAGTTTAGTCAGATGATTCATTAAACCAGAAACATACATGCAAAACAGACATTCATGTAACATTTTTTTTTTAAAGTACTCTTCCCTTTCATGCACCTCTTCCTTCTCCATATGCCAGGGGTCTCCAACCTTTTCTAGCATGAGAGCTACTCATAATTGCTTTCCTAGCTTTGAAACATGCACTCCTTGTATTTTCCCGAATTCTGTTCTCTCTGTTTTATTTTTTGTGGTTTGGGATTTATTTTTATTTAACTCAGAATTACAATTATTCATAGAGAAACAATGCAATTTTATGTTCTGAATCAATGTCAATGCTTAAATCACACCAGAATACCATCTTTCGGCCTGGAAAAAAACCCAATTCTGATTTGAATGTAATACCACTTTAAATGCACATTTTGCGAGAGAGGAACGTGCTGGTTTAGCGATGTTTTTGCAACTGCATATGTCATACCAGTTTGCAAAACAAAAGCCCACCCAATTGATACAAATAATCATGATATAATTCTGCCAGGTAAGCCTGGTTTTCAGTTGACATTAAAATGATTAGGTTTGGGGTTAAGTCTTTCTGTCTACCGAGAAGACAATTGTTATTTCCGCTAACTGGTATACGAAGTGAATGATAGGCAAACGCGCACACCACACAGACATACAGGGGCAATATTGCGGGAAATGTATTGACAGATATTGTTACGTTTGGGTTTTAAGCCAGTTGTGACTAACTAGGGGTAATGTCAATGTGGATTTGATAGTAGCCGGGAGCTTGGTGTGTGTGTGTGTGTGTGTGTGTGATACTTGACAGTCTGCAGAGTTCTCATTCTCAGCCCGAATCCAACCGCGATCGGCCCAGTCTTTTAGTCCTACATAATAATAAAACGCTTGATTGTATTTAAAGGCATTAATGACTCGTTTGCTGTCTAATGGCATGAATTATTGATTGATTATATTTTAGTAGGCTAAATTAAGACACAACGTGCGCTCACAGCTTGATGGATTGATTATACAAGGCTACTACGAGGTGGGTCGAGCAAAAATACATTATTTAGGCTATTGCTTGCTAAATGTTTCTGATCAGTGATGGATGAGCTAACAAATAAATGAACCACCACCTCCACTTGCCCAGCCAGAGATCAATTAAGCAATATACAGACATAAATTCAGTGAAACAAAACCATATTGATTTATCAGTCAAGTCGCAGGCATTAGGTCGGGTGTATCACAGGCTACTACCGAGTGAAGAGCAACATACACTTGTTAGGCTTCATAACATGCTTGCAAAATGTTCTAATCAGCGAATATGAGCAAACTAGAATAAAGATTATCACTAGCACTCACCTCAATTGAATTAACATTTTCCCAGTCTAATTGGGAAAATAAAAATATTTGGATATCCAATCTGACATTGATTTAGCAAGAGGAGTCCCCCCACACTTGTCGCAAAAAGAGCGCAATGGGGCAGTCACAATCAAAACAGTGATGAAATGAACCCACAAGACTGACTTTAAACAATTTGGGAAGTGCATGTATTTTTCATAACTATTTGGTGGGCTGCTCCAATTGGCCTGTTGGAGAACCCGGATATAGACATACATCAGAGGTGGCTGGTGGGAGGAGCTATAGGATTGTAGTGGCTGGAATGGAAAAAAGGGAATGGAGTCAAACATGTGGTTTCCATATATTTGTGTTTGATATTGTTCCATTTATTCCATTCCAGCCATTACAATGAGCCCATCCTCCTATAGCTCCTCCCACCAGCCCTCCACTGACATACATGTAACATAGAACAATTACTCTTCCTCCTCGTGTTTCGTGGGGGGACATGCCTTCTTCATCAGTGGCGCTGGCATCGACACCCTCTTCTTGATAACATGCTCCATGTGGGCATGCTCAGATGTGTCCAGGCTGATGTTGTATTTAGCAAGGATCTTCATGATTGGCCTCAGTTTCAGCCACCACGATGTTTTGGGGATGCGGTGCCTGGACAGGACAGCAGAGGGGGGTAGAGAAGCCTTAATAGGAATGTTAGGGATATTTTGGCCCTGTCCAGGAACAACCACTAGCCCTTACCTCTAGACACTCGTGGAGATCTGAGAGGATTGGATAGCAATATGGTGATAACAGGTGCTAGGGTTAATTTCTGGACAAGGCCAATATAAAAAGTGGTCCTTTGTAGCTCAGTTGGTACGGTATGGCGCTTGTAATGACACAGTAGTGGGTTCAATTCCCAGGACCGCCCATATGTAAAATGGATGCACACATGACTAAGTCATTTAGGATAAAAGTGTCTGCTAAATGGCAAATATTATATTATTATAGAATAATCAGCAACTGCCACTTTCAAGTTAAGCGTCATAGATTTTATTTTTGAAAATATGTATGATTTAAAGGATCTTACACAAAGTCTGTCTGTTCCTTCAGCTCAGCAAGAGGCTGGAAGGTCAGTGCTCTCTTCTTCATGCCCAGCACACAGGCAGAGTCTGGGGTGTTAGCGAAGATACGACCTGGAGAACAGGAGAAGAAGATTAACTGTCACAGAGACAGAGATTTAAAAACAAGTATATGAATTTGTGAGGTATAAGCAGGGGTTATCTCACGTGGACAAACGCACGTAACAGAGGACGGTATCGTAGCGTCTGTCTGTCAGATTTTCTACATCACTGATCATTTAGACAAATTACGATTTCACAGGCTTTCGAATTTTGGAAGAGGGGACATTTGGCCCATAGACTTGCCCGAAATATGCAGCGAGAGGGGGGTGGAGCTACCATCGTGCTTCAGCTCCTCATTCTAGTATATTTTCTAAGACGTCTGCCCCCAGAACTTAATCAAGCATCTGACGCAATTATGCAAGATTTTAGTTCTGGGTTTCTGAGATTAAACCAAGGGATACAACGGACACAAAATGTACTATCAATGGACACATTTATTTTTTACATCCTATCTTCTACGTATGTGTACATTACAATTGCCACTAAGACACATGGGCTAATTGGAGACATCCCACAGCCTGTCTGTCTTACCGTGTCTATAGACCTCCTTGAGTTTCTCTGTTATCCACAAAACAGCCTTGGAACCCATCTTGGTGCCAAAGTTCCGGTCGAAAGGTGTTGGGGTGCCGCCCTGGGGAGAGGGAAGGTTGTATTACTGCATCTGAAGTCGACGTGCTGTATGTTCTGGAAAAGCTATAATATTAGGGACACTCTTCTACTACTTCTAATAGGGTGCCATTTGGGGATGCGGCCTTGTCACTGTTAACAGACCTGTTGCATGTGTCCCAGAACGTTCTTGCGGCAGTCAAAGATGCCCTTGCCCTCCTCAGAGTAGAGGGCGAAGATAAAGTCTGTGGTGTAGTTGGCATTGCAGTTCTCATTCCTGACACACAGAGGAATAATCAAAAGGTGTACAGATGAGATCTAAACATGAATGTAATGTGTATACACACTGTTGAAATGGCATGGCAGTTTTGGGTTTTGGGAAAGGTACAAGCATGGTAGATGAAATTGAATGAAGGAGTGCTTGAATGAACCCCACCTGAGAATCAAACCTCTCTTCACATCTGTCTTCATCTTCTGCACGAGATGCTCTACGTTCATCTGTAAACCAGAGCCCGTCGGTCAGCACACCTTGGTACCATGTAAACTATATAGAGGCCAGTTTGTACCATGTATACTTTTACGTAGAGGAGAAACTTAAGCCTAGTCCTGGACTAGAAAGTATGTTCAATGAAGATTCTCCACGGACAGCGCCTCTCCAGGAATAGTGTTCATGACTAAGCTTAATCTGTGTCCGGGAAACTGGCCCAAAGATTTTCACAAGCTGACAGACTGGTGTAGACTATGTATGTGTCTAAAGCTCTCCATGTCATGATAGAGACAAAGAGAGACTGCAAGAAAGTGTGTATCCTGCTTCAGCTCACCTCCAGGTCTCTAATACCAAATTTGTCCTCATAGATGTATGCAGCATCAGCCCCAGCAGCCAGACCTGCCATGGTAGCCAGGTAACCACAGTACCCTCCTGCGGTCTCAATGATGAACACACGACGCTTGGTGCCTGCTGCTGACTGCTTGATCCTGTCACAGGTCTGAGGGGACAGGGAACAGAGAGGAGACGGGTTAAGAGGGGGAGACTGACAGTTTTACAGCATCAGAGTATGTGAGCTGAGCGGAGCTGGAGCGGAGCGAGGAGCGGAGCGTGCCCAATTTGTCACTGGAGCGTGGAGCCTTCTCGCCCGCTCCAATTTCGCTCCAAGTAGCGCTCACTTCACGAGCTCAGGGTATGCCCGTGCCAGCATTAATTAGTAGTCTACTTGTGTGCTGCTATAGCCCCTTGCTTTATCTACTGTCATGGAGTTCGCTAAATATTTTCATAAAGAAACCGATAAAACACAGGTGCTAAATCAAGGTGACTTACAAAGATGAGGACCAAGAGCAAGAGAGGGAGTGTGGTGATGTAGAGTCCACAACTAAAGAATCATAGTGGAATCTGAAAAGACATGTATACTGAAAACACGATTTGTGTACTTACTACGTGCACATGCTAAAAGAAAGGAACGAGGCCGATAGGGGCGGCAGGGTAGCCTAGTGGTTAGACTAGTAACCGGACCGTTGGACTAGTAACCGGAAGGTTGCGAGTTCAAACCCCCGAGCTGACAAGGTACAAATCTGTCGTTCTGCCCCTGAACAGGCCGTCATTGAAAATAAGAATTTGTTCTTAACTGACTTGCCTGGTTAAATAAAGGTTAAAAAAAAAAATAGAGGTGGTCATTGTAGCAAAGTATTTCTAAACGAAAAATCAGATCTCTTAAACGTTTCGTTCATTTTTGTTCTATTTTCTGTACAATAGGCCATAATAGATTTTGTCCCAATAGGCCTGGCATATTCCCACGTTCAATGAGCTTTCCGTTTTGATCGATTTATTTTGCCTAAAAGCTTTTAGGCCTACCTATAGAAAAATAAAAAATTAACTCTGCATCTCTGCCTAGTCTGGCAAGAGTGACCAAGAGGGTGTTTATCATCCCCAGTGTTGAGAGGATACTCTCCAGGCATCATCGCACGTGCCTGAAGTCACAGACTGGCCAAACTTGTGTTTCTAAAAATGAATTCAAAAGTCATTGTCCCTACCAGCCTACAGTTGCACTCGCAAATGCTTCACAATGTTTTTCTTTGTAGGCTAGAGCCTTGAAATAATTGAAATACTATAGCCTAAATAATTCATTTTCGTTCCTTCTTAGGCTCCCTGTCTGGCTCCTGACCTATTTAGACTGTTTATATGAGGTTAATATGACATGTAGCCTATTTGAAATGGAGCGCGGGAGTTGATGAGCGGGATTTCCAACCACTCAATGCACACATTCAGAATATGGAGGTTATGGTTTAGAGTAGACCATGTGCCCTAACTGTTATTGAGCTGGGCCATTAACATCTTGTTTTTATGGGACAATTTCAGGTACACCTCCCTGTTCCAGCACCTCCCTGTTCCAGTTTAAAACGTTTTCACCCTACTGAACATGACCCAGGTGTTGGTGTTACTTATGGTGATGGTGTGTTCATGTATTACGGTACTGGCCATGGTTATGGTGTTGATATGTTACATTTCTGATCGCGGTGATGATGTATTACGGTACCGACCGAGGCGGTGGTGTTGATGTATTACGGTACCGACCGAGGCGGTGGTGTTGATGTATTACGGTACTGACCGAGGCGATGGTGTTGATGTATTACGGTACCGACCGAGGCGATGGTGTTGATGTATTACGGTACCGACCGAGGCGATGGTGTTGATGCATTACGGTACCGACCGAGGCGATGGTGTTGATGTATTACGGTACCGACCGAGGCGATGGTGTTGATGTATTACGGTACCGACCGAGGCGGTGGTGTTGATGTATTACGGTACTGACCGAGGCGATGGTGTTGATGTATTACGGTACTGACCGAGGCGATGGTGTTGATGTATTACGGTACTGACCGAGGCGATGGTGTTGATGTATTACGGTACTGACCGAGGCGGTGGTGTTGATGTATTACGGTACTGACCGAGGCGGTGGTGTTGATGTATTACGGTACTGACCGAGGCGATGGTGTTGATGTATTACGGTACCGACCGAGGCGATGGTGTTGATGTATTACGGTACCGACCGAGGCGGTGGTGTTGATGTATTACGGTACTGACCGAGGCGATGGTGTTGATGTATTACGGTACTGACCGAGGCGATGGTGTTGATGTATTACGGTACTGACCGAGGCGATGGTGTTGATGTATTACGGTACTGACCGAGGCGGTGGTGTTGATGTATTACGGTACCGACCGAGGCGATGGTGTTGATGTATTACGGTACCGACCGAGGCGATGGTGTTGATGTATTACGGTACCGACCGAGGCGATGGTGTTGATGTATTACGGTACCGACCGAGGCGGTGGTGTTGATGTATTACGGTACCGACCGAGGCGGTGGTGTTGATGTATTACGGTACTGACCGAGGCGATGGTGTTGATGTATTACGGTACCGACCGAGGCGGTGGTGTTGATGTATTACGGTACCGACCGAGGCGATGGTGTTGATGTATTACGGTACTGACCGAGGCGATGGTGTTGATGTATTACGGTACCGACCGAGGCGATGGTGTTGATGTATTACGGTACCGACCGAGGCGATGGTGTTGATGTATTACGGTACCGACCGAGGCGATGGTGTTGATGTATTACAGTACTGACCGAGGTGATGGTGTTGAGGGCTGTGTCAGCGCCGATGCTGAAGTCTGAGCCGGGGACGTTGTTGGAGACAGTGGCGGGGATGACCACCATGGGAATGCACAGCTCTTCATACTTATCTCTGCCCTGCACCAGCTCCAGACCACCCATATACGCCTGGGAGAGGGGACAGGAGGAGAGAGGAGAGGAAAAAGGGGAGGGAAGGAGATGCGAGAAGAGCAGCAGGGGTTACACTACTGAGGTACTGGGCTTGTGTGTCTTTTGTAGTTACATGTGAGATCCCACATAGACATTACATTTACATTTTAGTCATTCAAATTCTCTTATCCATGATGACTTACCTACTTTTAGAACATTGACTTGTAATTGTAAGACAGCCACACATTAAAGAAGACATGCATGTGATGAGACAATCTTCTGACTCTTACCTCGAACCCTCCAATAATCACCAGAGAGTGGATATTGAACTTAGCGATAGTCAAGCTGATTTCCTCAATGTACTCAGAAGGAAGGACTCTTCAAATAAAGGACGATTTAGTTAGTAGTGTGAAATATCAGCGATTTACCGTATCACTGCCCCAAAAATGATTTTACATGTCAAAATGAGTTTTGTGTGCCCCTCAGTTCCACTCCTGCTGACAACCCAAACTATTACACTGTATTCATCCTGCATCCTAATAATCATTCTGAGTAGTACCTCTTGGTGCCCAACTCAGAGCCCCCCTTTCCAGTCCAGCCTGACACCCCAGTCCAGGTGATAGGCTCAATCTGTGGAAGACAACAAAGTCAAGGGGTCAAGGGAGTGAGGTTTCCAGATTCACTGGACAAGAGTTATTGTACCAGGCAGAGGAGGCTGCTGGGAGGAGATATAGGAGGACGGGCTCATTGTAATGACTAGAATGGAATACATGGAACGGAGTCAAACATGTGGTTTCCATATGTTTGATACTGTCCTCCTATAGCTCCTCCTACCAGCCTCTTCTGGTACCAGGCCACACTTATTCTATATTTAGATTATAGATGACCTGGATCTGTACACACAAAGCATCCAAGAGTGTTGATCTAGGATCAGTTGAGCCTTTTAGATGTTGCATGGACAAAAGGGACCTGATCCTAGATCAGCACTCCTACTCTGAGACGCTTTATGAATATGGGGCCTGATAAAAAGAGGAGTTTTGGCTGAGAGGAATGGGCTCTACGCAATGTGTAGTGCGTAGGGTGTACATACCTTTCCTTGAGCGAGACCCTCGAACCCGTCATGAACGGCCAACATGTTGTGTCCCTGAATGATGCCGATCCTCACTGCAGAACGCACAGCAGCATTCATACCAGCACATGGAGCACCAATGTTTACTATAGCCACGTTGATGTTGCTCTGCAGAGGAGGAGAGGAGAGGTAGAGAGGAGAGGTGACAAGAAGAGAATGGTGACACATTTCTGTCAGTGCTAGAGTCGTAACTAATTTAACTAAACTCAGGTGTTCATTATGTAGCTGTTGTTCCCCACCTTGGTATCTGGAGGGTTGATGTGGGCCAGCATCTTGTATGTGTTCCAGTTGTTTTCAAAGCTCCTGGACACGGCCAACAAAACAGTGATGTGTTAGTAGACTGTGATAAAGTTCATATGTGACATCCAAGTGAGTTTCAGCAATAGTGAAGCCATTGTAAGAGTGGTAAAAGTAGGCTAGTGTTCTTACTTTCCTCTGAGCTTGATAGCATCCTCCCATCTCTTCTCAGCCATGGCAGTAGTCACATCCTTAGTCTGGGGGTGGGGGGGAGGGGGAAGATCATTAATGCATATTTACATAGAAGTTGAATCATCTGCCATCTCAGTCCATGTCATTGTTTTTCTCTGCCATATAATAATCAAAACCCTTTAGTAGTCAATTAAATTCTTGACTATGATGAACCCATTTGAATGGCACACATACAACAGTTGATGTGGGTTAGTGACTGATACTGACCACTTGGACACACTCCATGAGGGGCAGCCTGACGGCCTGGTTACCGGACAGACTGACCACACAGGCTGGGGTCTCTGGAGTGGCCTCCAACAGGGCCATCACAGCCTCCACACCCATCCTGCTGCCCTAGGGGAGAACACACACCAGGGTTAGACACACACATCACGGTCAAACACAATCACGACACACCGTAGCTAGATACACACAAAGACACACCAACAGAGCCAGAACCACCTCCACACCCATCCTGCTGCAGTGGGGAGGAGGGAGAACAGATAAACATCACACATTTAGACATGCTCATACGCACAGAGACGGAGAGAGAGAGACCTACCAGGATTCTGTCGAAGGCTGAGGGAGTGCCGCCTCTCTGCACGTGTCCCAGGACAGTGGTACGGGTGTCAAAGCCCAAATTCTTCTCCACCAGCTACAAATGTAAGAAGCACACACAAAGAGCTGTTAACAACCGTCAGTTCAACCGTATTCAACCATGACAATGCAGTAGAATCTTAGCACTTTAACTCTGAGGTATTATTTGGGAAATCGGCCCTATTGTGGGCTAAAATATGCTGACACATTGTTCTGTCAGTTTTATAGTCTTTTAAGTAATATTTAATGTGTTAATTGTGTAGCCATTGTCCCCCCTTGGTATCTGGAGGGTTGTTGTGGGCTAGCATCTTGTGTGTCTTCCAGTTGTTTTCAAAGCCATCTTTTTGTGTGTTGCCTTCTTTATGCTGGAGTGTTTACGGACATATTCAACCTCTCCCTATCCCAGGCTTTTGTCCCCACTTGCTTCAAGATATCCACCAGGGTAATTGAACTAAATAACTATCGCCCTGTAGCACTCACTTCTGTCATCATGAAGTGCTTTAAAAGGCTAGTCAAGGATCATATCACCTCCACCTTACCCAACACCCTAGACCCACTACAATTTGCATACCGCCCCAACAGATCCTCGGACGACGCAATCGCCGTTGCACAGCACACTGCCCTATCCCACCTGGACAAAAGGGATACCTATGTGAGAATGCTGTTCATCGACTACAGCGCTGCCTTCAACACCATAGTGCCCTCCAAGCTCATCACTATGCTCAGGGCCCTGGGTCTGAACTCCGCCCTGTGCAACAGGGTCCTAGACTTCCTGACGTACCGACCCCAGGTGGTGAGGTTAGGCAACAACACCTATGCCACGCTGATCCTCAACACAGGGGCCCAACAGAGGTGTGTGCTCAGACCCCTCCTATACTCCCTGTTCACCCATGACTGCATGGCTTCGCACGACTCTAACTCAATCATCAAATTTGCTGACGACATTAGTGGTAGGCCTGATTACCAACGACAATGAGACAGCCTACAGGGGAGGAGGTTAGAGCCCTGGCGGAGTGGTACCAGGAAAAGCCATCCACATCGACAGGGAGCAGTGGAGAGGGTCAAAAGCTTCAAGTTCCTTGGCATGCACATCACTGAGGACCTGAACACTTTTAGTTGTTGCAGAAATTGACCCACTACGCTGTTTATTTTCTGCATCTATGTAAAAATGTTAATAAAAAAATATTGTTTTACGGTTAGGAATGTTTCTTAACGTTAAAGGCTCCCAATTTCAATCAAACGTTTTAACAGTCACACACCTAGCCCTTCACAAACTTTGACAGATGCACCATTGACAGCATTCTGCCGGGCTGCAACACCGCCCTGTTACGGCAACTGCACCACCTTCAACCGCATGGCTCTCTAGAGGGTGGTGCGGTCAGCCAAATACATCACTGGGGGCACGCTGCCTGCCCAAGAAGATCATTAAGGACCTCAGCCACTCAAGCCACGGTATGTTCACTCTGCTACCACCTAGCCGACAGAGACGGTACAGGTGCAGCAGAGCCGGGACGAGAGACCAAGAAACTGCTTCTATACCAGGCCATCAGACTGTTGAACAGCCATCACTAACTGGCTACCTGCCAGACACTCAGCCCTGCACCGTGAGACTAATGCCTCATGTATAGAGTATACAGTGAACGCTGCTCACCTCATATTCAGTTTATATACTGTTGTTTACTCACTGTGTATGTACAGTGCATTCGGAAAGTATTCAAACCCCTTAACTTTTTCCACATTTTGTTACGTTACAGCCTTACTCTAAAATGGATGCAATAAAATAAAAATCCTAATCAATCTACACACAACACTCCCCAAACATGAAAACAGATTTGACATTTTAGCTAAATGTATTAAAAATAAAAAACAGAAATACCTTATTTAGATTCGAAATTTAGCTCAGGTGCATCCAGTTTCCATTGATCATCCTTGAGATGTTTCTACTTGATTGGAGTCCACGTGTGGTAAATTCAGTTGATTGGACATGATTTGGAAAGGCAAATGTTTATAAAAGGTCCCATAGTTGACAGAACATGTCAGAGCAAAAACCAAGCCACGAGGTCAAATTAATTGCCTGTAGAGCTCCGAGACAGGATTGTGTCGTGGCACAGATCTGAGGAAGGGTACCAAAAACATTTCTGCAGCATTGAAAGGTCCCAAGAACACAGTGGCCTCCATCATTCTTAAATGGAAGAGGTTTGGAATCCCCAAGACTGGTCGCCTGGCCAAACTGAGCAATCGAGGGAGAAGAGCATTGGTCAGGGAGGTAACCAAGAACTCGGTCACTATGTCAGAGCTCCAGAGTTCCTCTGTGGAGATGGGAGAACCTTCCAGAAGGTCAACCATCTCTGCAGCACTCCACCAGTCAGGCCTTTATGGTACAGTGGACAGACGGAAGCCACTCCTCAGTAAAAGGCACATGACAGCCTGCTTGGAGTTTGCCAAAATGCACCTAAAGGACTATCAGACCATGATAAACAAGATTCTCTGGTCTAATGAAACCAAGATTGAACTCTTTGGCCTGAATGCCAAGCGTCACATCTGGAGGAAACCTGGCACCATCCTTACGGTGAAGCATGGTGGTGGCAGCTTTATGCTGTGGGGATCCAGACTTGAACCTGATCGAACATCTCTGGAGTGTCATGACTCTCCTGGTCGAGGATCCAAGGCCTCAGATCAGCTTGGCAAATGAACAACAGAGAGACGGGGCGGGGCTTGGCCAGTTTTATGACACTTTCACACCCTGTAGTGAATCAAGTTACAGTTATAGTTCTGGCTTTCTAGTAGCAAGATTGGAATTACTTTGTTAGAGAAAAGATTTTGTAACATAACAAAATGTGGAAAAAGTGAAGGGGTCTGAATACTTTCCAAAGGCAAATCAAATCAAATGTATTTATAAAGCCCTTCTTACATCAACTGATATCTCAAAGTGCTGTACAGAAACCCAGCCTAAAACCCCAAACAGCAAGCAATGCAGGTGTAGAAGCACGGTGGTTAGGAAAAACTCCCTAGAAAGGCCAGAACCTAGGAAGAAACCTAGAGAGGAACCAGGCTATGAATGGTGGCCAGTCTTCTTCTGGCTGTGCCGGGTGGTCAGTTGGCTTTTCATAGCCGATCATTCAGAGTATCTCTACCGCTCCTTCTGTCTCTAGAGAGTTGAGAACAGCAGGTCTGGGACAGGTAGCACGTCCGGTGAACTGGTCAGGGTTCCATAGCCGCAGGCAGAACAGTTGAAACTGGAGCAGCAGCAACTGTTCTCATCCTAATACTATTACTGTACGTACCATTTCCTTTTCCAAATTATATACTGTCTATACACATCACGTATTTATATTCAGGATTCTCACACATGCTCACTCTAATATATCTCTGTGGATTGTTACAGTGGGGCAAAAAAGTATTTAGGCAGCCACCAATTGTGTAAGTTCTCCCACTTAAAAAGATGAGGCCTTTCATCATAGGTACACTTCAGACAAAATGAGGGAAAAAAATCAAGAAAATCACATTGTAGGATTTTTAATTAATTAATTTGCAAATTATGGTGGAAAATAAGTATTTGGTCACCTACAAACAAGCACGATTTCTGTCTCTCACAGACCTGTAACTTCTTCTTTAAGAGGCTCCTCTGTCCTCCACTCGTTACCTGTATTAATGGCACCTGTTTGAACTTGTTATCAGTATAAAAGACACCTGTCCACAACCTCAAACAGTCACACTCCAATCTCCACTATGGCCAAGACCAAAGAGCTGTCAAAGGACACCAGAAACAAAATTGTAGACCTGCACCAGGCTGGGAAGACTGAATCTGCAATAGGTAAGCAGCTTGGTTTGAAGAAATCAACTGTGGGAGCAATTATTAGGAAATGGAAGACACACAAGACCACCGATAATCTCCCTTGATCTGGGGCTCCACGCAAGATCTCACCCCGTGGGGTCAAAATGATCACAAGAACGGTGAGCAAAAATCCCAGAACCATACGGGGGGACCTAGTGAACGACCTGCAGAGAGCTGGGACCAAAGTAACAAAGCCTACCATCAGTAACACACTACGCCGCCAGGGACTCAAATCCTGCAGTGCCAGACGTGTCCCCCTGCTTAAGCCAGTACATGTCCAGGCCCGTCTGAAGTTTGCTAGAGAGCATTTGGATGATCCAGAAGAAGATTGGGAGAATGTCATATGGTCAGATGAAACCAAAATATAACTTTTTGGTAAAAACTCAACTCGTTGTGTTTGGAGGACAAAGAATGCTGAGTTGCATCCAAAGAACACCATACCTACTGTGAAGCATGGGGGTGGAAACATCATGCTTTGGGGCTGTTTTTCTGCAAAGGGACCAGGACGACTGATCCGTGTAAAGGAAAGAATGAATGGGGCCATGTATCGTGAGATTTTGAGTGAAAACCACCTTCCATCAGCAAGGGCATTGAAGATGAAACGTGGCTGGGTCTTTCAGCATGACAATGATCCCAAACACACCGCCCGGGCAACGAAGGAGTGGCTTCGTAAGAAACATTTCAAGGTCCTGGAGTGGCCTAGCCAGTCTCCAGATCTCAACCCCATAGAAAATCTTTGGAGGGAGTTGAAAGTCCGTGTTGCCCAGCAACAGCCCCAAAACATCACTGCTCTAGAGGAGATCTGCATGGAGGAATGGGCCAAAATACCAGCAACAGTGTGTGAAAACCTTGTGAAGACTTACAGAAAACGTTTGACCTATGTCATTGCCAACAAAGGGTATATTGAGTATATTGAGATAAAAGTATTGAGATAAACTTTTGTTATTGACCAAATACTTATTTTCCACCATAATTTGCAAATGAATTCATTAAAAATCCTACAATGTGATTTTCTGGATTTTTTTTTCTCATTTTGTCTGTCATAGTTGAAGTGTACCTATGATGAAAATTACAGGCCTCTCTCATATTTTTAAGTGGGAGAACTTGCACAATTGGTGGCTGACTAAATACTTTTTTGCGGGAATTGTATTGTATTTGCGAGACATTCTACTGCACTTTTGGAGCTAGTAACATAAGCATTTCTCTGCAGCTGTTAAAAGCAACGCTAAAAGAGGTCCTAAAATAACAAGCAAACAAACTCATTTCAACTGCGAGATACAGTAATATGAGGTAGAGCTTGCCTTCTTGATGTCTTCAGAGCTAATGGGGTTTCCAGCTCTGTCCATAGCTCCCTCAGCCACAATAATCACATTCAGACGAGATCCTCTGGCTCGTTGCTGTCAGAGACCAAAGACACAAGATGTCAGCCTGATGATTAGGTACCAACGATGGAAACCGATGAGTGGGATTAAAAATTCTGTTGTAATGTGGTGTGTTTAAAAAGTCATTCAATATGGATAAAGGAATCTTTCAGGTCAGAAGTCAGTCTGTCTGTGCATGTAAACCTACATCAGCCAGTCTTCTGCACAGATGTCCCTCCCATCCATCATCTGGGGGCATCTCTGGGATGAACACCCAGTCAGCACCGCAGGCCAGAGCAGTCACCAGGGCCAGGTAGCCACAGTGTCTACCCATCACCTCCAGGATGAAGGTCCTCTGGTGACTGAGGAGAACAACAGAATAACCATCTTTGTTATAAACCAGGTTCAGAGGAGAAAACTGAAACAGGGTGTGTGAGCGACATAGTGCTGAGTGATTAACCAAAATGTATTTATTTTTTTGTTATTAAACAAAGACATAAAAATAAAAGTTTTTGAACACCTACTCATTCAAAAGATTTTTCTTTATTTTTTACTATTTTCTACATTGGAGAATAATATTGAAGACATCAAAACTATGAAATAATACATATTGAATCATGTAGTAATTTAAAAAGTGTTAAACAAATAAAAATATATTTTATATTTGAGATTCTTCAAATAGCCACCCTTTTCCTTGCTGACAGCTTTACACACTAGGCATTCTCTCAACCAGCTTCATGAGGTAGTCACCTAGAATGCATTTCAATTAACAGATGTGCCTGGTTAAACGTTAATTTGTGGAATTTCTTTCCTTAATGCGTTTGAGCCAATCAGTTGTGTTGTTACAAGGTAGGGAGGGGGCTTGTACAGAAGATAGCCCTATGTGATAAAAGACCAAGTCCATATTATGGCAAGAACAGCTCAAATAAGCAAAGACAAATGACAGTCCATCATAACTTTAAGACATGAAGGTCAGTCAATACGGAAAACTTCAAGAACTTTGAAAGTTTTTTCAATTGCAGTCGCATAAACCATCAAGCGCTATGATGAAACTGCCTCTCATGAGGACCGCCACAGGAATGGAAGACCCAGAGTTAGATCTGCTGCAGAGAATAAATTCATTACAGTTGCAAGCCTCAGAAATTGCAGCCCAAATAAATGTTTCACAGAGTTCAAGTAACAGACACACATCTCCACATCAACTGTTCAGAGGTGACTGTGTGGAACAGGCCTTCATGGTCAAATTCCTGCAAAGAAACCACTACTAAAGGACACCGATAAGAAGAAGAGACTTGCTTGGGCCAATAAACACGAGCAATGGACATTTGTCATTTATTTAGAATTCAAGGCACACTTAACCAGCATGGCTACCACTGCATTCTGCAGCGATATGCCATCCCATCTGATTTGCGCTTAGTGGGACTATGATTTGTTTTTCAACAGGACAATGACCCAACACACACCTCCAGGCTGTGTAAGGGCTATTTGACCAAGGAGAGTGATGGAGTGCTGCATCAGATGATCTGGTCTCCACAATCACCAGACCTCAAACTAATTGAGATGGTTTGGGATGAGTTGGACCGCAGAGTGAAGGAAAAGCAGCCAACAAGTGCTCAGCATATGTGGGAGCTCCTTCAAGACAGGTGAAGCTGGTTGATAGAATGCCAAGAGTGTGCAAAGCTGTCATCAAGGCAAATGGTGGCTATTTGAAGAACATCAAATATAAAATATGCTTTGTTTAACACTTTTTTGGTTACTGTGTTATTTCATAGTTTTGATGTCTTCACTATTATTCTACAATTTAGAAAATAAAGAAAAACCCTAGTAGTTGTTCTAAAACTTTGACCTGTAGTGTAAGTTCAAGTATTTTGAATTCCGTTTAGTTCTGGGTTTTTTTGTGAGCCCAACGGTGTCATTTGCTCTAGAGAGAAATCAAATCATTCACGAAGGAAATCAATTCAAGAACTATGTGAGATGCTGGACTAAAAGGAGTTGTAGATTTCCTTAAGCAAATATTCAACCTAGTTCAGTGCAGAAACATGGTAATTAACTACCATGACCATAATCCATTGCCCCTGTTCTTTACGGCTGGAACAGAGACGGATACACTCTTATGCCTGCTAAATTAGGTTAGATACACACAGACCGCATGAGAGAGGAATGTACACAACAGAACAATGAGAGGGATAGAGGCAGTTCGTGAAAGTATGCCTTGGCTTATCTAGTTTGAATAACAGGTCAAACGATTTAGTCAGACAGCTCTGCAGCATAAATAGGATGACTAACAGTACAGAGATAACGTTAGATGGATGTCTGGCTGGCTCGTTGCTACTGCCTTAGCAGAGATGAGATGATGACTAACAGTACAGAGATAACGTTAGATGGATGTCTGGCTGGCTGGCTGCTACTGCCTTAGCAGAGATGAGATGATGACTAACAGTACAGAGATAACGTTAGATGGATGTCTGGCTGGCTGGCTGCTACTGCCTTAGCAGAGATGAGATGATGACTAACAGTACAGAGATAACGTTAGAAGGATGTCTGGCTGGCTGGCTGCTACTGCCTTAGCAGAGATGAGATGATGACTAACAGTACAGAGATAACGTTAGATGGATGTCTGGCTGGCTGGCTGCTACTGCCTTAGCAGAGATGAGATGATGACTAACAGTACAGAGATAACGTTAGATGGATGTCTGGCTGGCTGGCTGCTACTGCCTTAGCAGAGATGAGATGATGACTAACAGTACAGAGATAACGTTAGATGGATGTCTGGCTGGCTGGCTGCTACTGCCTTAGCAGAGATGAGATGATGACTATAAGGAATACAAAAAATGAAGTCATCAAATAAAAAAAGTAATATACACAACTGAAATATTTCATTATTTCATAGTAATTTCCACTTTTTCTATTGATTTATACCCAATGCACCTGACAGAGACAATGGAATATTTTCTATGTTTTAGCAATTGAAAAAGATCTCAAATAATTTTGTCATTATTTCATAATGCATTTAGTGTTTGAAAAAATGATTGCAACGGAAATTGAAAACCATGATTATTTTTTAAATAATCCAACTGAAACCGAACCAACCTTTAAAAAGCACGAATCGCTCAGCACTAGATTGTGCATGCGTGTGTGTCAGGCTGCCGTTTATGGAGTGTGTCCAAGTTGTTACTTACAGTAATTAAGCCCATCAACTGTGTGTGTGTCTGCTTGTGTTGTGTGCGCACAGTTGCAAATTTGAGTGACAGTGATGACCTCTCCTCACCTCTGTGCGGTAGTGGTGATGGCATCCACCACCTCTATGATGCGGTGCAGAGCAGAGTCAGTCCCGATGGTCATGTCTGTCCCACAGAAGTCATTGTCGATAGAACCCACCATGCCTACGATGTTCAGGTGGCACGATTTCCGGGCCTCGTCATCTGTAATTTTACCTGGAGAGCAAGCATGGTAACAAAGTAGTCAGTCATACACTGTCAGTCAAACACAGCAGCCGTTTCACCAATGTAACCAGGCCTGGGCTTAAATAGTATACAGTTGAAGTCAGAAGTTTACATACACCACACCAAATACATTTAAACTCAGTTTTTCACAATTCCTGACATTTAATCCAAGTAAAAATTCCCTGTCTAATTCCCTGTTAGGATCCCCACTTTATTTTGAGAATGTGAAATGTCAGAATAATAGTAGAGAGAATTATTTATTTCAGCTTTTATGTCTTTCATCACATTCCCAGTGGGTCAGAAGTTTACATGCACTCAATTAGTATTTGGTAGCATTGCCTTTCTATTGTTTAAATTGGGTCAAATGTTTCAGGTAGCCTTCCACAAGCTTCCCACAATAAGTTGGGTGAATTTTGGCCTTTCCTCCTGACAGAGCTGGTGCAACTGAGTCAGGTTTATAGGCCTCCTTGTTCGCACACGCTTTTTCAGTTCTGCCACACATTTTCTACAGGTTTGAGGTCAGGGCTTTGTGATGGCCACTCCAATACCTTGACTTTGTTGTCCTTAAAGCCATTTTGCCACAACTTTGGAAGTATGCTTGACTGATGTCTTGAGATGTTGCTTCAATATATCCACATCATTTTCCTACCTCATGATGCCATCTATTTTGTGAAGTGCACCAGTCCCTCCTGCAGCAAAGCACCCCCACAACATGATGCTGCCACCCCCGTGCCTCACGGTTGGGATGGTGTTTTTTGGCTTGCAAGCCTCCCCCTTTTTCCTCCAAACATAACAATGGTCATTATGGCCAAACAGTTCTATTTTTGTTTCATCAGACCAGAGGACATTTCTCCAAAAAGTACGATCTTTGTCCCCATGTGCAGTTGCAAACCGTAGTCTGGATTTTTTATGGCGGTTTTAGAGCGGCCTTTCAGGTTATGACAATATAGGACTGGTTTTACTGTGGATATAGATACTTTTGTATCTGTTTCCTCCAGCATCTTCACAAGGTCTTTTGCTGTTGTTCTGGGATTGATTTTAACTTTTCGCACCAAAGTACGTTCATCTCTAGGAGACAGAATGCGTCTCCTTCCTGAGCGGTATGACGGCTGCGTGGTCCCATGGTGTTCATACTTGTGTACTATTGTTCGTACATATGAACGTGGTACCTTCAGGTGTTTGGAAATTGCTCCCAAGGATGAACCAGGCTTATGGAGGTCTACAATTTATTTTCTGAGGTCTTGGCTGATTTCTTTTGATTTTCCCATGATGTCAAGCAAAGAGGCCCTGAGTTTGAAGGTAGACCTTGAAATACATCCACAGGTACACCTTCAATTGACTCAAATTATGTCAATTAGCCTATCAGAAGCTTCTAAAGCCATGACATAATTTTCTGGAATTCTCCAAACTGTTTAAAGGCACAGTCAACTTAGTGTATGTAAACTTTTGACCCACTGAAATTGTGATACAGTGATTTATAAATTAAATAATCTGTCTGTAAACAATTGTTGGAAAAATTACTTGTGTCATGCACAAAGTAGATGTCCTAACCGACTTGCCAAAACTATAGTTTGTTCACAAATTGAGAGTGGTTGAAAAACGAGTTTTAATGACTCCAACCTAAGTGTATGTAAACTTCCGACTTCAACTCTATGTTTTCTTTCAAATACTTTCATTGTGCTTGATTGAGTTTTCCTGGCACCATGGAACCAATGGAATAGCCTAAAAAGTGCAAACTTGCCAATTTGGCACTCCAGGCAGACTCAATGAAATGCTCAAAGAATTTTGGAAGAAAACAAATACTATTTGAACCCATGTCTGGAATACACTCAAAGTTCTTAGGGCTTTCCTATGGTTCCTGGGGTTCGGGGGCTCAGTCTTACCGGCTTTGACCAGGTCGACCAGCAGAGTGGCCCACTCCTTCCTGAACTGGTTAGCTCCAGTCAAGCTACCGTCACCCCCAATCACACACAGGTTGGTGATGCCCAGCTTGACCAGGTTCAGGGCAGCCTTCATGCGGCCCTCCCTGGCTCTGAAGTCCATGCAGCGGGCACTGCCGATGACTGTGCCACCCTGGTAGAGAGAGACTCATAGAATTAGAAGAAATAATGGACAAAGTTGTGGACTGCAATTTGGTGGAGCCTGTTAAAAATCATTGAAGACCAAGATGGCCGAAACAACAGTGTTTTTTAACTTTTCTAAACGTGATCTTTAATGATGCATATGAATCTCAACTCTAGGTCAGTTTAAGCACTGAGAATATGTCAGGCTATCATGAAAGAGAGGCAGCTCTGTAATCACACCCTGCTGGGATCTTTCCATCCAGTTTGGCCACATCCAAACTCAACTTAAACACCCTGTGTACGTGGAGGTCAGCTTGTATTACTGGAGCTGACCCCTGCTCTCCCTTAGTTACAGTAGGCATTGTCTATCCATCTATGAACACATTTGGTTGTGTGTTTGTATCTGTCTCTAATATTAAAATAAACCAGTACTCTTGGTTTCTTGTCATTCATTCACTGTAATACCCTCTCTAGACAATGACAGCTTATGACAGTTGTGTACTGTATTGGCATCAGTGCTTGTGAGTGTGTGATAACAGGACTCACCAGTTGCAGCATCATGGACACACTCTCCCAGGTGGCCAGTTTGATGTTGTCTCCTCCATCCACCAGACCCTGGTAACCCTGCACACATCATCAACACAAATACAAACTCCATTATCTTCTGAAATGGGAGACAACACCATGCTACCGCAGCCACACAACTTCTCTCTCAATGTGGGTTGTGATAGAATCCATTTTTGGGGGGTATTTCTTAAAACTTCAGTCAGATAAATCACAATGGTAATCAGGATCAAATGGATAGTAGAGGCCTCTGTGGGTGATCAGCAATGATAGGCAACACATTATCGAGTGAATAAACTTGGATAACAGAACTGTGATTCTACTGTATGACTTTACCTCATGAACAAAGTAGACCTTGGCTCCGGTGTAGATACCAACTCTGACTGTGGCCCTCACGGCCGCGTTCATACCTGATAGTCACAGATAGACAGACAAACATGGGTTTACAGGATTAACACAATAACGAGCAGCTTGTCAAAGCCAAACTGTGACATACACAGGGCCACATCTCACAGAGGTTATGGCGTAAAACAACCTGTTTAACAAATGCTAACATTAAGACTAAATCAAGTTTACATTTGGATTTCAGCATCGTCATCATCAAACACATTAATATGACTTTTATAGCCCCTAAGTGGCTTGATACCCATATATCGATGCTTTATACACATATTTAATGTGTATCAAGCATTGACATATGGGTATCAAGTCCCTTGACATTTGTGTTTTGTGCTCAAGAGTATTTTGGCTACAACATCCGGCTGACACATCCAAAATGGCTCATAAACTTATTTTCAGAATTGGAATAGAGAGGTGTCATGTCTGTAAACAGATCTGTAGACTGTACTCTATCTTCTCTCCATGTTCAGAACACTAAAGGCCAAGATGTGTGGGTGCGTGTTGTGATTGGTTGGTTGGTAGACAAGCATGGTACGGAACCGTCTCTTGTTACAGTAGAGCAGCTGAGAGAAGAGCGTGGCCATATCCTCCATACCGTGACGTTCCACAAAAAAAGGTCAGAGGATCTAAAATTAACACCAAATTAGAGGGGGAGACGGGCGGGGAATAGGCGGGAGATAAGTGGCTTAGAGAAAAGGTTATGGGACACATTTGGAATCATATATCTAGCAATGGTTTTCATTTTATATTTTTTATTTAACTAGGCAAGTCAGTTAAAGAACAAATTCTTATTTACAATGATGAAACAGCTAGACAAACATCAGTTATAATAATAATGTTTAATAGCCACTACACCCTATACCTAGCCACACTGGCAATGTCTCTTGCAACAACTTAGTAGAGATCTGTCCAAATAAATATAATGTAATGGTATTTACTGGTGGGCCAGCTAAGGTATTATGTGAATTTAAAGTATAAACACAGTCAGCACTACTGAAATGTAGTTATATGACATTGCCAGTAAACTACAGTCTCATTTTACTCTACTTTTATTTGTCTCTCAACAATCATGGAGTAGTACACAAATTTGAAGCATAAGTTATGCAACTTGAAGATAAGGAGTGTACTCTGCTAGGGAAAGATGCAGGTCAACAATGTTTGTGTAGATATTGCCAATTTGAGATCCTGGTCAAGTTGGGAAGTTAAGTTATCTGTATCGGGTGTCAGCCTAAAAAGTCCCGTGGCTCTAAGGGTACAGGAAAGCTATCACGCTGTACTCATCACGTTGTCCTCACTGCCCTGCCAACCACAGTAAAGATAAACCTAAAAGCTAAAGACATTCATCAACTCCTGACACCTGGCCTCTGGGACTAAGTGATCATGAAGACACATAATTCCAGAATCTAACTGGCATAACTGATCGCTCAGTTGCCCAAATCTTCTTTGGCTGCTTTTAGCTTGCTTTGGATGTTCTTCAGAGATAACTCCAGCCCTAACTCAATAATTCAACTCGGGGTGTTGAGTTAATATAAACTGTGATGATTTGATTTCACCTACAGAGCTGGAGGTCCTCACAGTCAAACCCAGACTATTGCAGTACTAACACTGGCACACACAAAAAAACACACACACAGTTACAGGCACACAAAACAGTTACAGGCACACACACACACTGCCTCTCTGACGTCACAAATACTTCTTACCTTGGGCATCACCACCAGACGTCAGCACGGCTATAGACCGGCCGATGCCCATCTTGGTTGGATCCATGCTTGTATGTGACATGGTGTCCACAGGGCTCCACACCAACTAGGTGGCGGCACTAAGGAAGGAAAGGAAAAGGATAGATTAGCTGCTATGGCTGCTACCCTGTTTCTCAAGAGAGAATGGTAAGGTCACTGGCTTTATAAGGACACTGCCCCATAGCCCTGCCCCCGAATCTCTCTCAAACACGCACACACACACACAGCCTTGTTTAACTGACCACACAATTCAGTCCCATTCAAAATCTTACTTTCCCTCACACCTAACCTATTCCTAACCCTAGCTCCTATAACCCTAACTTTTACCCTCTATAAATAACATTTGACCTTGCGAGGACTGAAAAATGTCTCTAGTTGGTCAATTTTTGTTTGTTTACTATTCTGGTCCCCACAAGTATAGTTAAACACATCCACACACACACACCTCATGACTGAACTAAATATACATCACAGTGACTGTCACCTCCTAGAGGGCACAGTAACAGAACATATGATAGAATGTAGGCTACATTTAAACATGCTTGAGGGATTAAAATGTGAACATTTAAAACTAATACATTATAATACATTCATCTCTGAGACCAGAGACCTTGAAGGGTCCCTGTGTTCAAAAAGAAATAACAAATGTGACTCTACCCACATCAGGATACTGCTAGTAGACTGCATGTCTGTTATGTTTTGGTACACCCAGCACAGATGATATGAGAAAACCATGATAACATAGAAACTGTAAGTCACCATTAAGTCAAAATTGACATCAGGACCAGGCTTATGCATTTCAAAGTGACGACAATGGCCGTTGCCTAGGAGTTGGCAAGACACACAAACAGATCTGGGACCGGGATAGACAAGCCCACCTACATAAATGTGGCAATCAAAAGACACGGGCCACAGACAGTGTGCTGGGTCATCTCTACCCCCTGTCTACGTGTCCTTTAATTAACCTGCTGCTTCAGAAACAGACAGGGTACATTTCAGATAACCAGCAGTAGAGAATTGCTTACGTGATCATCATGTGTTCCTCATCCAGTATGTGTTACATATACTATAGTCTTGCTGGTCTCCACCACCCCCAGTGTCAGAGATACAGTGGCTGTGGTAAGAGATGACTTGCTTCCTGAAAACACTGTGTTTAAAGTAACTGTCCAGTGTTTCCAGATTTCTGTTAAATATGACCTATAAATAATTACAATATGCATGAAATTGTTTTCCTTCCAAAAATGTTTTAATTAAGTATGTTCAAAAGCAGCCTTTATGTGTTGGAATGGTGTGGGCATACCCCAACGACATAATGTGTGGGCGGTATACCAGCCATTACAAATAATTCTGCGAGTAGACCTCTAACAATGAACGTAGCCTTAAGATGCTTTTGGGAAACGGGGCCCAGTTTGACATACAAGTTTTTAAAAAATAGTTTGAACCCTTTTTCTCTCCAATTTATGCTTTGGCCACAAATACAAGTATAAGACGAGTCAACGACATTATGAGGATGAGTAAACATAATATACACTATTAAAAGTGAGATTTTCACTAAACAGATACTTTAATTTTAGTATGGCCCAGTATAAATTCAGGGAATGTTAAAGTTATTTGTCAATCACCCGTAGACACACATTATAAATTGTAATATGTTATGAGGTTGTGGGGCAGAAAAGTTCAGATGAAGACACGAAATATTTTAACATGCCAAGCGGAACAGTTGCCAAAGCCAATGGTATGCGCTACAGGTCGCGTTCTACATTGCAGTCGCACACTAATCTCCCAAATACTTATGTTGTGCTTTACATGCTACTAACTGAATCAATATATGACTGCAATGTAGATGACGTAACATTAAATAATTGGTAAATGTGTGTCGCGTGACTACTTTACAGGTGTCTGGTGTCTGGAACGCGACCCTAGTCTTGCTCTTCTTCAGAAGTGATAGCACAGGCCAGGGTATTCATCTGTTATGCGGTATAGCCCAGTTAAAGGGAATGTCATACTGCTAAAGGCTTCAGATTCCAGATGGCAATTTCATACACAGCGCTAGAGGCAGTTGACACATAGGGCTGGATTCAATTCAGGTTATAGCTCGATTGAAATGTAAAGGCAATGATCCCGCCTTCGTGGACTGCATTCACGGTAAAAGCAGCGTCGTCTCAATCTGAAATTACCTTTACATTTTAACGTGGCTCTTCTTGGTCGTCATTGTAAATAAGACTGGTTTAAAAAATGAAGAGACACAAGTCTGGCTCTGCGAGATTGCTGTAGTTGATTGACACTGTGCATCAGAACCTAAAAAGCAGTCTGGCTCTGCGATATTGCTGTAGTTGACACTGTGCATCAGAACCTAAAAAGCAGTCTGGCTCTGCGATATTGCTGTAGTTGACACTGTGCATCAGAACCTAAAAAAAACTATATTTCAGTAAGTATAGGTTCCAACGGGCTTCACGACCATGTCATAATAAAACTCACAAAACATGCATAGTACGAGTTTTACACGTCCTGAAATCTACACAATCTGATTTCGGCCTCATTTCTTTAGTGTTTAACACGAAACAATGCTGACATCGATATTGACCCAGTTTTATGAAAAATTACAATCAAAATTCGAATCAAATCGACATATTCCCCTCATCATTTCCGGAAGATCTTTTAATTTAAATATTTGTAACATTGATCAAGCCACAAACTCCAAATAGTGTCCAAATGGGTTCAGTAGTCTAGAAAATATCAACATTGATTTGACAATTCATTTTCTTTGTTTGATTCGAATGAAACACTTCTAATGTCACATTCTTGGATACTGTAAATACGGGCAAAAATAAAAGGATTTATGCAATTACAGCCTTGAGGCTTCTTGGGTATAACACTACAAGGTTGGCACACATGTATTTGGGGGTTTCTCCCATTATCTGCAGATCCTCTCAAACTCTGTCAGGTTGGATGGGGAGCATTGCTGCACAGCTATTTTCAGGTCTCTCCAGAAATGTTTTTTTATTTTACCTTTATTTAACTAGGCAAGTCAGTTAAGAACAAATTCTCATTTTCAATGACGGCCTAGGAACAGTGGGTTAACTGCCTGTTCAGGGGCAGAACCACAGATTTGTACCTTGTCAGTTCGGGGATTTGAACTTGCAACCATTCGGTTACTAGTCCAACACTCTAACCACTAGGCTACCCCGGGTTCAAGTCCGGGCTCTAGCTGGGCCATTCAAGGATATTCAGAGACTTGTCCCGAAGCCACTCCTGTGTTGTCTGGGCTGTGTGCTTAGGGTCGTATTCCTGTTGGAAGGTGAACCTCAGAGGCTGCAGAGATGGTTGTCCTTCTGGAAGGTTCTCCCATCTCCACAGAGGAACTGTCAGAGTAACCACCAGGTTCTTGGTCACCTACCTGACTGCTCAATTTGGCCGGGCAGCCAGCTCTTGGTGGTTCCAAACTTCTTCCATTTAAGAATGATGGCACCCACTGTGTTCTTGGGGACCTTCAATGCTGCATAACTTTTTTAGTACCCTTCCTCAGACCTCTGCCTGGACACAATGCTGTCTCTGAGCTCTAAGGACAATTCCTTAGAGTTGTGTGTGCCAATTCCTGTGTGCCTTTCCAAATCATGTCCAATCAATTGAATTTACCCCAGGTGGACTCTAATCAAGTTGTAGAACATCTCATGGATGATTAATGGAAACAGGATGCACTTGAGCTTCATTTCAAGTCTCATAGCAAAGGGGCTGAATACTTATGTAAATAAAGGTATGTTTTTTTATTTGTAATACATTTTTCCAAAAAAACAGTTTTTGCTTTGTCATTATGGGGTATTGTGTGTAGATTGAGAAAAAAATGATTTAATACATTTTAGAATAAGGCTGTAACATAACAAAATGTGGGAGAAGTTAAGGGGTCTGAATACACATTAAACATTATGGGCAGATCATTTTGGCTACCATGGCTATGCCCCCCCATAGGATGATAATGCCCCCATCCAGAGCATGAATGGTCACTGAAAGGTTTGTGGAACCTGTAAACCATACGCCATCTCAGTCATCAGATCTCAGCACAATTGAAAACTTCTAGGAGCTTCTGGAGTGGCATCTGAGACTGCGTTTTCCACCAGCATCAAAAACAAAATACTAAATGATAGAACTTCTCGTGGAAGAATGGTGTTGCAATCTTCTAACAGAGTTCCAGACACTTGTAGAATCTATAGTATGCCAATGTACACATTATGTTGGTGTTTCCTTTATTTTAGCAGTTACCTGTACATACATACACTCCTTCAAGTCTTTGCTTAACAATCCGTAATTTTTACAGTGTTTTATCAGTAAACAAGACCATACAAAAAAAAAAGATTAACATTCTCAGTGCAAAAGCCATCATCTCTCCTGTAGAGGAGAGGAGCAGGGGGAGGAAAGAGCAGACGAAGGGTCCAAGATGATTGACCGAAAACTCTGAAGGGGAGAAAGGAAGGGAGGAACAGGAAAAGAGTTTCAATTTACTTTGAACTATCACAAAATGATCAATGATGCTCTTCTGATTATTGGACAATGAACATGAATCCTCATCAATAGGTAGGAAAGTCTGAAGACGCCACCCTTCCAAGTCTTGTTCATCACTCGGCTACTGGAGGAATCTTAGAAACCGATGCTATAGATGGGCTAAATGCCTGTAGGACTAATATGTAAATTAAACAATGCTACCAAACTCACAGTGTAGTCCTGCAGATACAGGGCTGCTGCCACAGGGTTTCCACAGCGGGTCTGCATGGGCCCGGAGGAGGTGGCAATGGAGGAGCAGGGAGGGGCTGGGGAGGTGGTGTAGGTAGCCACCTCCTCATCCAGACGTAGCTCCTGCAGAGGGGGGAGGCGCCGGCGGAGCAAGGCTGCAGCAGAACTCAGAGCGCCGCTCTTTGGGATGATGATACTACCTGCAACGACACAGGCTACTGGTTAGACATTCAGAGGACCGAGGTCAGTCAATCAAATGTATTTATTAAGCACTTTTTGCATCAATGGGATAAGAACCATCACATGTTTATCTATCAATGGATTCTGCCCACTCTACTGAGTCAGCCCAGCTACAAGGAGTATCAAAAGGTAAATTGTCTCAGCAGTCCTACCTCTGGGATGACTCAGGGGGACAAAGGCTGAGGGGTTGGCTAGCCTGGTCAAACCTGATGCTACGGCTGCAGTAGCAACCGTGGATAGAGCTTCTGGCCCAGACGAGGGTCTGACTGGATGGAGCAGGAGCTCGAGGACAGTCCCCTGTGCTGAAGCTCTGGCCCCAGGCCAACACTTCTCCAGTAGCCCACTTCGCTCCAGGGGCCCACCTCGCTCCAGAAATCTAGCCACAGGGCTTTCCTGTTCTTGTGCTGGAGCTGCTCTGAGCAGCTTCTTCCCCGTTGAGAAGAAAATAACAGATTCCCTGTGTGGGGCTTGAAAGAAGGTCTGGAGTCCTCTTCCCGTGTTATTTTGCTCTTTCTCCTCCTCATCTTGGTCCTTGTCAGCTCGGGTCTCAGCAGGGTCTTCGTCCAGCTCCCCGTTGTCTATCCTATCCTCCTCTTGGTCCGTCTCCTTGAATAATCTCTGAACAACCTCCTGCCACAAACACACACTCAATTACTTAACTGACTCAACATTATGAAATAGACGTTAGCAACCTAATTCAGTCATGTGGTGTAGGATATATATATTCCATTAGTAAGCCTTTGTCCTCACCTCCTTCTGTGTCTCCAGATCTCGGTTGTGGCCCTGGAGGCCCCAGAGTCTAGGAGAGCATGCATAGGGGGTCCGGTGGGCAGACAGGTGCCTCCCCTGAAAAAAAGATGGCTCAGTGAGTTAGAGCATCTATGGTGCTGGCAATATCAGGATTGTCAGTTTGATTCCACCATGGGCAACATTTGCTGAGAAGGTGCCACTTTAGTGTTGACAGTTCAAAATCAAAAATATTCTACATACAGACCATGGACATACGAGTGAAAGTGCACTGTAACATACTTACCATGGGCTGATGCCTGGTGTCAGGGACCCGCTGGGGTGTCCACTTCTGGCCGACTGGCATCATTGACGAGAGGGACAGACAGATAGATCATATTGACAGACGGACAGCGACAGTCTACTTCATAACACAGAGACAGAGCAGAGGGGTATCCTACGAAGCAGGTTTGAGGAGTTAGCAACTGTGGTCAACTCAAGAGTTCAAATCAGGATTAAATAAATAAATACAATTTAAAAGAAAAACGGTCATGCGGAAGTGGCTCACGTTTCAGCCAGGTACATGTCTATGGAAACTAATCCTTCAGAGCGAACCTGCTCTGGGGCTGGCTAACTAACTCTACTTACCCTGAATGCAATGACAAACGCAAGTTGAAGACCAATCAGATTCACTCCCTGTTGCAAAGATTGCGTCATCATCCCCTTCATTTGAGGAAGATTAATTATTCAATATTTTATTACTCAAATGTTTTTCCGGTGCAAAAAAAAAAGTTGTTAAAATATATCACATTACACATTTAGTAACGACAGAATCCATTTTAAACTTCACGCAATGTAATACAAATATTGATAGAAGTGGGGGGGGGGGGGGGGGGGGGGGTGCTTGTGCATTGATAAGCACACCAAAGACGGCATTAACGATAAGTAATACAATGAAGATGGCACAAGAACAATCCTACTTCAAAAAGCAGTATTCCCCGTCGTATTAAGGAGGAAGCCTGAGCTGGAATGTGAAACTAACTGACGCTGGTTAGCTTTAGAAAACCCTCAGGAGATCCAGCTTGCTTCATAGGATACTCCTCAGAGGACCGCTAACTCTAGCAGGCTTGTAACTGTCATATAAAAGTTTTACTGTGCGTGCATTCTGTCATTACTAAATGTGATAGGAATTTTAACATTTAACACAAAAAAAAAAGAGAATACTCAATCAGTTGTGTTCCATAAATGAATGGGATAATGAAGCAATCTTTGCGATAGTGAGGGAATAGGATTTCATTGGTCCTCAACTCACAGCTCACACTTCATTCAGGATAAATGTAGTTAGCCTGCCCTGGAGCAAGTTAGTCCTTAAGGATTCGTTGACATAGAAATGTACCTGGCTAAAAGGTGAGCCACATTGATGGTACCGGTTGACCAAAGATACCTCGCTAACTCCTCAAACCAGGTATGTAGTATTGTGCTCAGATCAAGTTATAAAGACAGACATAACATTTTAACATTTACATTTGTGTCATTTAGCAGACGTTCTTATCCAGAGCGACTTACAATTTGGTGCATTCCTCTTAAGATAGCTGGGTAAGACAACCACATATTAGTCGTAGCAAATACATTTTTCCCTCAAGGCCCCTGAGTAACACAGACCCAAGAGGAGAGGGACAAACCGGTGAATATCTGGCGATAGAAACGGTAGCATATACAGTGCATTCAGGAATTATTCAGACCTTCACTTTTTCCAGGTTTTATTACTTTACAGCCTTATTCTAAAATTGATTTTTTTTAAAATCCTTATCGATCTACACACAATTCCCCATAAATGACAAAGCGAAACAAGTTTGTAGAAAGCAAAGTATTTAGACCATTTACTCAGTGCTTTGTTGAAGCACCTTTGCCAGCGATTAGTCTTCTTGTGTATGCCGCTACAGGCTTGGCACACCTGTATTTGGGGAGTTAGGTTGTATGGGGAGCAATGCTGCACAGCTATTTTAAGACTCCAGAAATGTTTGATCGGGTTCAAGTCCGGGCTCTGTGCGGGCCACTCTATAACATTCAGAGACTTGTCCTGAAGCCACTCCTGCGTTATCTTGGCTGTGTGCTTAGGGTTGTTGTCCTGTTGGAAGGTGAACCTTCGCCCCAGTCTGAAGTCCTGAGCAGGTTTTCATCAAGGATTTCTCTACTTTTCTCTGTTCATCTTTCCCTCAATCCTGACTAGTCTCCCAGTTCCTGCCACTCCACTGAAAAACATTCCCACAGCATGATGCTGCCACCACCATGCTTCACCGTGGGGATGGGGACAGGTTTCATCCAAACATAACGCTTGGCATCCAGACCAAAGATATTTTTTCTCATGGTCAGAGTCATTTAGGAGCCTTTTGTCAAACTCCAAGCGTGCTGTCATGTGCCTTTTACTGAGGAGTGGCTTCCATCTGGCCACTCTACCATAAAGGCCTGATTGGTAGAGTGTTGCTGAGATGGTTGTCCTTCTGGAAGGTTCTCCCATCTCCACAGAGGAAATCGGGAGCTCTGTCAGAGTGACCATAAATGTTTCCATTTAAGAATGATGGAGGACAATGTGTTCTTGGGGACCTTCTTCAATGCTGCAGAAAATGTTTTGGTACCCTTCCCAGATCTGTGCCTCGACAACAATTCGTTCTCGGAGCTTACGGACAATTCCTTCGACCTCATGGCTTTGGTTTTTGCTCTGACATGCACTGTCGACTGTGGGACCTTATATAGACAGGTGTGTGCTTTTCCAAATAATTTCCAGTCATTTGAATTTACCTCAGGTGGACTCCAATCAAGTTGTAGAAACATCTCAAGGATGATCAATGGAAACAGGATGAACCTGTGCTCAATTTAAAGTCTCAAGAGGAAAGGGTCTGAATACTTATGTAAATAAGGCATCTGTTTTTATATTTTAATACATTTGCAAAAATGTCTAAATCGTTTTTGCTTTGTCATTGCGGGATATTGTGTGTAGATTGATGAGGAAAAGGCTGTAACGTAACAAAATGTGGAAAAAGTCTGAATACTTTCCCAATGCACTGTAACTATACTGAACAAAAATATAAAACGCAACAGGTAGTGTTGGTCCCATTTTTCATGAGCTGAAATAAAAGATCCCAGAAATGTTCCATATCCACAAAAAGCATCTTTCTCTCAAATTTTGTGCACAAAATTGTTTACATCCCTGTTAGTGAGCAATTCTCATTTGCCAAGATAATCCATCCAGCTGACAGGTGTGGCATATCAAGAAGCTGATTAAACAGAAAGATCATTACACAGGTGAACCTTGTCCTGGGGACAATAAAAGGCCACTCTAAAATGTGCAGTTTTGTCACACAAGACAATGCCACAGATGTCTCTAGTTGAGGGAGCATGCAATTGGCATGCTGACTTCAGGAATGTCCAACAGAGCTGTTGCCAGAGAACTTTACCAAAAGCCACCTCCAACGTCATTTGTAAGAATTTGGCGGTACATCCAACCAAGTGGGTGGGCCTATGCCCTGCCAGGCCCACCCATGGCTGCACCCAGACCCAGTCATGTAAAATCTATAGATTAGGGCCTACAGAATTTTACTAAATTGACTGATTTCCGTCTGTGAACTGTAACTGAGCAAAATCTTTGAAATTGTTAAATGTTGCGTTTATATTTTTGTTCAGTATAACTTACCCAGAGGTCCTCCAGATGCTTCAGTGCAACTCTTTGTGACAGGTACTCTCTGAGCCTGGAAAGGTAAAGCACCACAGTGAATATTCTGTTTATATTCCTAAAGCCTCTCTATTATCATCAGTAAACTGTGGCTGACTGTTTCATGCAGCACTAAGGAGACATGACGTGAGAAATAAGGACATGAGGCAGTACTATGGCAATGACTTTTAAATCTTAATTGAAATGCATATAAAGTTGTTGTCACCCTAACTGGAGCGGCTTTATATGCATTATCAAATCATACATTTTAAATACATTTATCGATCAAAATATTAACTCACAGTGTAGATGGAGGTTCCCCTGCCAGAGGGGCAGACAGAGGTGCGTTGTGGTGTGGCCCCCAGCATTCCCCCAGCTGTCACCCCTTCATTCTGCAGGATGCTCCTCAGGGCCGTGTGGTCTGGGGTGAACGGGACACTCCGTCCTGGACCTGGAACACAAGCACATACAAGGTTAGAGACATGTTAGTTTAACTTATTTTCTTTCTTTTAGCACTGGTTGAAGCTAGAAAGCTTCTTTACAATGAATATTTTTGCATCACGATAATGAAGCAGTAGTAAGCTATTGCAGGCATTTCTACACTTTGTTCTTCAAAACGTGTTCAAAGATGGAACATGTCCAAGTAGTACTACCACTGACCTGCCGAGGCTGCAATCTTCTGGTGACTCTTCATGACAGACACTCTCTGGGGCTGCAGAGGGTAGGTGACCCCTTCATTCTGAAGGATGCTGTTGAGGGCTGAAGGCTCAGGGGAGAACTGAATAGATCTTACTGGACCTATAAACAACAACAAGCACATTCAAGTGTACAGACTTGCTAGCCTATCCTAGGCCCTTAGATTGAGCTGGAGTAGGAGTTTGAATAGGCTGGCTAATTAAACAGATCAGCGCAAATTGTGTTTTTAAAGGGGTGCAACATGCAACATTTCCACACGGAAATAGCCTTCAATGTCAATGCTAAACTCAGCAAAAAAAGAAACATCCTCACTGTCAACTGTGTTTATTTTCAGCAAACTTAACATGTGTAAATATTTGTAAGAACATAAGATTCTACAATTGAGACAAACTGAACAAGTTCCACAGACATGTGACTAACAGAAATGGAATATTGTGTCCCTGAAAAAAAAGGGGGGGGGGGGGGTCAAAATCCAATGATGCTGTGACACACCGCCCCAGACCATGACGGACCCTCCACCTCCAAATCGATCCCGCTCCAGAGTACAGGCCTCGGTGTAACGCTCATTCTTTTGACGATAAACGCTCCTGGTAAGACAAAACCGCGACTCGTCAGTGAAGAGACATTTTTGTCAGTCCTGTCTGGTCTAGCAACGATGGGTTTGTGCCCATAGGCAACGTTGTTGAGGTTGATGTCTGGTGAGGACCTGCATTTACAACAGGCTTACAAGCCTTCAACCCAGCCTCTCTCAGCCTACTGCGGACAGTCTGGGTACTGATGGAAGGATTATTCGTTCCTGGTGTAACTTGGGCAGCTGTTGTTGTCATCCTTTACCTGTCCCGCAGGTGTGATGTTCGGGTGTACCGATCCTGTGCAGGTGTTGTTACACGTGGTCTGCCACTGTGAGGACGATCAGCTGTCCATCCTGTCTCCCTGTAGCGCTGTCTTAGGCGTCTCACAGTACGGACATTGCAATTTATTGCCCTGGCCACATTTGCAGTCCTGATGCCTCCTTGCAGCATGCCTAAGGCACGTTCACGCAGATGAGCAGGAACCCTGGTCATGTTTCTTTTGGTGTTTTTCAGAGTCAGTAGACTGGCCTCTTTAGTGTCCTAAGTTTTCATAACTGTGACCTTAATTGCCCACCGTAAGCTGTTAGTGTCTTAACGACTGTACCACAGGTGCATGTTAATTAATTGTTTATGTTTCATTGAACAAGAATGGGAAACAGTGTTTAAACCCTTTACAATGAAGATCTGTGAAGTTATTTGGATTTTTACGAATTATCTTTTGAAAGACAGGGTCCTGAAAAAGGGACATTTATTTTTTTGCTGAGTTTATATCAGCAGTACATAAACCGTTATATGCAGCTTGGAAATGTCCAGTACTACTACCACTGACCTGCAGAGGGTACAGTCTTCTGTTGACTCTTCATGATGGACACTCTCTGGGGCTGCAGAGGAAAGATCACTTCAAGTTAGTTCACAGACTGATTTTGGACACACAAACTCAGAAAGATCATCAGTCAGTAAGTACCCTGCAGATCTGGGTTCACTTCAATTGGTATTTGTTTTCTTTCAAATACGTTGAGTGTTTGATTACTGACTATTCTATTGGTTCCATTGCGCCAGGCAACCTCAATCTAATAGAACAAAAATAAGTTGATGCTGGATAGTAAACAATGGCGGAACAGCCTTTGTGCAAACAAAATCAAGTAACTCATGTAGTGGAAAAACAAAAAAGCCTAATGTATGGTAAGAATAAAACCCACCGATGCCTTGCAGCCTCCATCAGGGTGACAAAGAATAGTGGTGGACAAACTGTTGTATAACCCAACTCTCACAGGAAGTGACTCAATTCATTAACATATGTAGTTGATAAAGCAAAAAAAGACTTGAGGATAAAAAACATTCAAGATACAAAGACAAACATGGCATAATGAGAATAGAACACCACAAAAGAAATGCAATATCATAAAAGGAAAAAAAAAATGTACACAAGCTCTTGCTACTAAACTTAAGATTGGATAACAAAAAAATGTATAAACCACATATCTCTTTACAGGAAGGGAGAATAATAGTGGCTTTCGAAAGTATTCACCCCCTTGGCATTTTTCCTATTTTGCTGCCTTACAACCTGGAATCAAAATTGATTTTTTGGGACTTTGTATCATTTGATTTACACAACATGCCTACCGCTTTGAAGATGCAAAATATAATTATCTTGTGAAACCAACAAGACAACAAAAAAAAAACAGAACTTGAGCATGCATAACTATTCACCCCCCAAGTCAATACTTTGTAGAGCCACCCTTTGCAGCAATTACAACTGCATGTCTCTTGGGGAATGTCTCCATAAGCTTGGCACATCTAAACACTGAGATTTTGCCCATTCTTTAAGGCAAAACTGCTTCAGCTCCTTCAAGTTGGATGGCTTCTGCTGGTACACAGCAATCTTTAAGTCACACCACAGATTCTCAATTGGATTGAGGTCTAGGCCATTCCAAGACATTTATATGTTTCCCCTTAAACCACCCGAGTGTTGCTTTAGCAGTATGTTTAGGGTCATTGTCCTGCTGGAAGGTGAACCTTTGTCCCAGTCTCAAATCTCAAAGACTGAAACAGGTTTCCCTCAAGAATTTCCCTGTATTTAGCACCATCCATCAATCCTGACCAGTTTCCCAGTCTCTGCCAATGAAAAACATCTCCTCAGCATGATGCTGCCACCACCATGATGCTGCCACCACCATGCTTCACTGTGGGGATGGTATTCTCGGGGTGATGAGAGGTGTTGGGTTTGTGCCAGACATAGCGCTTTCCTTGATGAGCAAAAAGCTATATTTTAGTCTCATCTGACAGATACTCCAATCTCCACTGTGAAGCTTTGCTTCTCCTTCAAGGTTATCTTTGGTCTCTTTGTTGACTCTCTGATTAATGCCCTCCATGCCTGGTCTGTGAGTTTGTGTGCGGCCCGCTCTTGGCAGGTTTGTTGTGGTGCCATATTCTTTCCATTTTTTTTTAAATAATGGATTGAATGGTCCTCTGTGGGATGTTCAAAGTTTCTGCTATTTTTTTATAACCCAACCCTGATCTGTACTTCTCCACAACTTTGTCCCTGACCTTTTTGGGGAACTCATTGGTCTTTATGGTGTTGCTTGCTTGGTGGTGCCCCTTGCTTAGTGGTGTTGCAGACTCGGGGGCCTTCCAGAACAAGCGTATATATACTGAGATCATGTGACAGATCATGTGACACTTAAAAAAGGTCCACCTGTGTGTAATCTAACTAATTATGTGACTTCTGAAGTTAATTGGTTGCACCAGATCCTATTTAGGGGCTTCATAGCAAAGGGGGTGAATACATAAAGAAACACAAGTGGTTTGTGCATTTTTTTTGAAACAAGTACATTTTTTCATTTCACTTCAGCAATTTGAACAATTTTGTGTATGTCCATTACATGAAATCCAAATAAAAATCTATTTAAATTACAGGTTGTAATGCAACAAAATAGGAAAAACGCCAAGGGGGTGAATACTTTTGCAAAGCACTGTACATTTCCTCATTTAAACCTGGCAATACAGTGGCCCTTAGTTTAAAGATCCTGAAATTTCATATTTGAGACAATTCATTGACTACAGCTCAGCGTTCAACACCACCTCAAAGCTCATCACTAAGCTAAGGACCCTGGGACCAAACACCTCCCTCTGCAACTGGATCCTGGACTTCCTGACGGCTTCGCCCAGGTGTTAAAGTTAGTTAACAACATATTCGCCACGCTGATCATCAACACGGGGGCCTATCAGGGATGCATGCTCAGTCCCCTCCTGTACTCCCTGTTCACTCATGACTGCACGGCCAGGCACGACTCCAACACCATCATTAAGTTTGCAGATGACACAACAGTGGTAGGCCTGATCACCGACAACCATGATAAAGCCTGAGGTCAGAGACCTAACCGTGTGGTACAAGGAAAACAACCTCTCCCTCAACATGATCAAGACAAAGGAGTTGATTGTGGACTACATGAAAAGGAGGAGGACCGAGCACACCCACATTCTCATCGACGGGGCTGTGTGGAGCAGGTTGAGAGCTTCAAGTTCCTTGGTGTCCAAATCACCAACAAACTAACATGGTCCAAGCACACCAAGACAGTCGTAAAGAGGGCACGACAAAATATTTGGCATGGGTCCTCAGATCCTTTAACAGCTGCACCTTCGAGAGCATCCTGACGGGTTGCAACAATGCCCGATATGGCACCTGCTCGACCTCGGACCGCAAGGCACTAGAGGGTAGTGCGTACAGCCCAGAACATCACCGGGGCCAAGCTTCCTGCCATCCAGGACCTCTATACCAGGCAGTGTCAGAGGAAGGTCCTAAAAATGGTCAAATCCTCCAGCCATCCTAGTCATGGACTGTTCTCTCTGCTGCCGCACAGCAAGCGGTACCGGAGCGCCAAGTCCAAAAGGCTTCTAAACAGCTTCTACCCCAAAGCCATAAGACTCCTGAACATCTAATCAAATGCCTACCCAGACCATTTACATTTCACCAGGGTCAGGTCTCTCACCCTTCTACGCTGCTGCTACTAGAGTTCGACCGATTAATCGGAATGGCCGATTAATTAGGGCCGATTTCAAGTTTTCATAACAATCGGAAATCTGTATTTTTGGGCGCAGATTTTTTTTTTACACCTTTATTTAATCTTTATTTAACTAGGCAAGTCAGTTAAGAACACATTGTTACTTTCAATGACGACCTAGGAACGCTGCCTCGTTCAGGGGCAGAAAGACAGATTTTCACCTTGTCAGCTCGGGGATTCAATCTTGCAACCTTCCAGTTAACTAGTCCAACGCAATAACGACCTGCCTCTCTCTCGTTGCACTCCACAAGGAGACTGCCTGTTACGCAAATGCAGTAAGCCAAGGTAAGTTGCTAGCTAGCATTAAACTTATCTTATAAAAAACAATCAATCATAATCACTGGTTAACTACACATGGTTGATTCAGGGACACGTGTGGACCTGGAACCTATAAAGTTCAATCATTTGTTAACTGCAACACTACATATGTGGTGTACAAGCTGAAGTGGCCACGTGGGTGCTTTTACATAGGACGTACTAAGAGAAGGCTCAAGGACAGGGTGTCTGAACATGCCTATGCTATAAGGACTGCTAACGATAAGTATCCTAATGCTAAACATTACAGACAGGTAATGGTAGCCCAAACTCTCCCTTTTAGAGTTGCCTTTTATTGTCCCCCAGCACAAGGTGCACCTGTGTAATAATCGTGCTGTTTAATCAGCTTCTTGAAATGCCAGTTGGATGGACTATCATGGCAAGGGAGAAATGTTCACTAACAGGGATGTAAACACATTTGTGCACAAAATTTGAGATAAGGGTTTTGTGCATATGGAACATTTATATATACATTTTTTGATAGTTTATATTTTTGTTCAGTATATAACCAAAGATGCACTCCTCTCCTGTGTCTCTCAATCTAATAGAGTACCAGGTCTGCTGTGTAAAGGAACCCTAGGACAACTCACCATGTTGTTATAGGCTTTTGTAGAGGGACGGCTAGACATAGAAGCCCCAGCAGCATTGACTCCGATATTCTGCAGGATACTACGTAGGGCAAAGGGGTCAGAAGAGAAGGCCTCCACACGCCCTGGAACACACACACACACACACAAGGGACAATGAAACACAATTTCAAAAACTAAATATAAATCTAAAGATGACAAAAACATAGAAAATCTAGGGACAAGGGAGAGAGAAAACAAACACCATGACACTGCAGCTATATGATGAGCTCTGAACTCACCAGCGGTGCTACTTAATAACTGGCCAGGCTCGGAAAGATCTTTGATGCTGAGCGTGTCCAATTGGCCCCTGCAGGCTTCCGTACTGAGGGCAGTGGGCTTGGCTGAGGTAGTGGAGGAGTCACTGCTAAATGAGAAAGCAATGGACGAAAGACCTGAGCCAGGACCAAATGAACTGGGAGGTCTGGAAAGACCAAGCTGTCCCGATCCAGATCCGTGAAATGGATTGTCTGAAGAAGACTGTGCCTTTGGTTTCAGATGTTGAGACAAAGGCATGGAGGTGGCAGCACTGGTAGCCTGGGACCAATGAGTCTTCCATTCTTCTCCATCGTGATGTGACAAGATGCCTGCTAGCCCTGGACCTTCTTTTCTGGCCGCCAAGTGTTGTGCGAGTGTAGGGAGTCGAGCAGCGAGATCTACTGTTGACTTTGTTCGGGCCTTGTTATGAGTTTGTGGGACGGAACTGGGTAGTTTAGCTGTCGTTGTGAGTCTTGTTTTATGGCTGGCAGCAGTGCTAAAAGTATTTTCAGGATGGGTGGTTTGAGCAACCAGCGGCCTCCTCTGGTTCGTTGCCCCCATTCGGTTGTCTCTAGGATGGGTGAAGTTGAAAGGTACAGGCTTGGTGTTTGGCTTCTTCCTCTTTGCTTTACCCTTTAGGAAAACAGATAAGGACAAAAATATAAATGACATCCCTTAGCACTGGCAGTAATGCTAGTAAGATACACATTCAGGGCCAGTTTCTCAACAAAGTTAGGGCTATTCCTGGTTAAGAAACACTTTCAATCTAGACTCCCCATCGCACATACTTTTTAATGCAGAAATGTGGATTAATATCAGACCAGAATCAGTGATATATTTCATTTGAAGCAATGGGTTTACCATATAAATATAATTGGGTTATGCATTTAGAATCTATCTATAGTTCTTACCGCTAGAGAGTTCTCCTCCCATCTCTTGTGTGACTGGGTGAAGTCAGAGGGCGTCTGAAGGGGCAGGGATTTAGCAAGCACTGGCAGCCTGCTGATGCCCAGTGGTCTTACAGGGGGCTTAGGGTCTTTGTCTGAGGTTGCTGCTGGGACCTTGTTCTCAGTCCCTCGTTTGGAATGGTGTCGTTGGGGTACAGAGGGGTGTTTGCAAGGGTGGGGTACAGACGGGTGTTTAGAACCTGGTTTGGGGTCTGCTGTCATTCTGTTGATCTTCATTCTGTTTGGACTGGAGTTTGACAGTCAATGTAGACAGACATATATACTTTCCAGGCAGTGTATACAGTGTTTTTAATTCAGGTTAGCTTATCAACAGTACTTGATAAACAGTGGCCATGCATCATTAGGGAGCGGCGACTGCCAACATAAAGCACAATTGAATCGTTAGTTGTTACCGTTAGTTGTTACCTTGAATGGTTTTTCAGGATTTTGTTCTGACTATGCTGACGCAGAATCGGAGAGGAATCCATCATTGGCTCAGTCAGAGAGGTTCAACAGAATTCTGTAAATAACAAACCCTGAACCAAATGTTAGTTAACATAATTCAGCATGCTAGCTAACACAGTTGACAAGAGCATATACTTTTTAGAGACAAAAACAGCAACCACATTGTCACATTGCTTAATTGCTTTGCTATAAGTTAGCTAGTTGAATTGTTTAATGACTCGCTTAATAGCTGTCGTATAAAGCAAATAACCCACTGAAATATTCGAATCCCTTAGAAAACACCACAAAACTTTTAACAATTTAAACGGTACTGTTGCTGCTAGCTTCAAGCGAGCTACTGAGAGAAGGGGCAGCTTGCTCTCTGGGTATCTGACCGTGACAAGAGAGAAAATCTGACTGTACTCACATGCACACTTCAAAATAGAGAATTGTTTACTTGCTTCACAAAATGTTTTCGAAAAAAATAATTAATATATCCCAGACTTTCCTCTGTTTTCAACACAAAAGAGGCATGAGAAGAAGACAAGCTCAAAACTTCCTGAACATGCTCCAGTTTGTAAAAAGCAAGTATTTTCATTGGTTAAAACAGAAAAGCTAGAAGCCAATCGTTGCGCTAGTTGTTTTCAAGAGCCGTATTTCCTTTGACCAATCAGCATCAAGCGTGCAAAAACAACTCCATGGAAACGACGCATGATGCTCCACCATGTGATCCAATGAGTCCCTCCCCACACACCCTCTGAAATGTCTTTGTCCCTGTGCCCCCTTCTGAGCTTCAAGTAGCACCCTTGGTTCCATATAAATATTAGTAATCTGTATATTAGTATTCTTCTTTTCAATCTGTCATTTGTATTTGTATGTATTATGCCTTGGCAGCAGCTACTCTTCCTGTTATTCAGCAAAAATTAAGGCATTACATTTTTTTTTATATACATTATAATTAATACATTTGATACATTATAATAAACATTTGAAACATTCAAATACATTTTACAACAGATTTCACAATACATTAAGTGTGTGCCCTCCGGTCACAACTGTGTACGTGTGTGTATAGTGTGCATGTTATGTATGTTTGTATGTGTGTATTTGTGCATGTGTGTGTGACTCTTCACAGTCCTTTCTGTTCCATAAGGTATATTGTTATAAGATTTTTAAATCTGATTTTATTACTTGCGTTTAAATCTGATTTTATTACTTTACTTGATGTGGAATAGAGCTCCATGTAGCCATGGCTCAACGTAGTACGGTGCGCCTCCCATAGTCTGTTCTGGACTTGGGGACTGTGAAGGGACCTCTGGTGGCATGTCGTGTGGGGTATGAGTGTACAAGCTGTGTGCTAGTAGTTTAAACAGACAGCTCGGTGCATTCAACATGTCAATACTTCTTACAAAAACAAGTAGTGATGAAGTCAGTCTCTCCTCTACTTTGAGCCATGAGAGATTGACATGCATATTATTAATGTTAGCTCTACGTGTACATTAAAGGGCCAGCCATGCTGCCCTGTTTTGGGCCAGTTGTAATTATCCCAAGTCGCTCTTTTTGGCACCTGACCACACGACTGGACAGTAGTTCAGGTGCGACAAAACTAGGGCCTGTAGGACCTGCCTTGTTGATATTGTTGTTCAGAAGGCAAAGTGGCGCTTTATTACGGACAGACCTCTCCCCATCTTAGCTACTGTTGCACCAATATGTTTTGACCATAACAGTTAGTCTTGTTGTTGATCCCGCCTCAGTTTTATCCCATCACAGCCATTGAACTCTGTAGCTGTTTTAAAATTACCAATGGCCTCATGGTAACATCCCTGAGCAGTTGCATTCCTATCCTGCAGCTAAGATCAGAAGGACAACTATATTTTTTATGTGTCTGGGTGGTTTAATACATAATCCACAGCATAATTATTAACGTGAACATGCTTAAAGAGATGTTCAATGTCTGATTTGTTATTGTTAACCAATCTACCCTTCTTTATGAGGCTTTTGAAAAGGCTTTTTGTAGTTGAATCTGTGCTTGAAATGCAATACTTGACTGAGGAACCTTACAGATGCTGTATGTATGGGGACAGAGGAAGGGTTAGTCATTCAAAAATCATGTCAACCCCTATTATTTCACACAGAGTGAGGCCATGTATCTTATTATGTGATTTATTGAGCCACATTTTACAGATGAACTAATTTAAGCTTGCCTAAACAGAGGGGCTGAATACTTAAGCAACGATTATAGTTTGGTTATTCTTTATTTATCTTAAAAATAAAAATAAATCTTCCACTTTGACACTCCAGAGTATTTTGATGACAAAAAATGTACAATGACTTGTTTTTAATCCAACTTTGTAACACAATACAATGTGAAGAAATTCAAGGAGTCTGAATACTTTTTGCAAAGCATAATAATGGCGCAGGCTGCCGTTTTACAGGCTCATAAGCAACTGTGCGCTTAACTCTATTTCTTGAACTGCATTGTTGGTTAAGGGCTTGTAAGTAAGCATTTCACGGTAAGGTCTTTAGCTGTTGTATTCGGCGCATGTGACAAATACAATTTCATTTGATATGATTGTGGACCCCTACCTGCAGTGTTCTGCCCCACCAGCAGGTGGGGTAGCTGAGACTGATTGGATTGTAGTGCTGTCAGCACAGGTCCTCACGAGCCACAGTACAGGGTGTGTGTGGGTGACTGTTGGCTGTCATACATAGGGCCACGTATCAAGAGGAGGGGAGAGGAGAGAAAAAAAAGCTGTGAAAGAAGGAGAAAAACCGAACGTTATGCTGCTGTAGACATGGACCTACGCTCAGAGCTCCTCAAGTCCATTTGGTATGGTTTCACAGCCTTGGATCTAGAGAAGAGTGGGAAAGTGTCAAAGTCTCAACTTAAGGTAAGTACCTGGTTACATTAGGTAAAGGTAGATTTTATGAGGTTTTTTTGGACTAATGCTTTGGGGCTCTTTCTTCTATCCAGGCACGCTTGCTGTCTAATGTCCGACCTCAGGAACATCATATTAATCTTCTCTTCTTAAGGTAGCTGGAGTCAGCCAACAATATATAAAGTGAACTGGATCCACAAAAATATACATTTGTTGACATTGGATGATGAGCAGAACAGGTCCTGACCCAGCAAGCATATAACGTTCTGGGAACCATATGTTTACCTTCCCACAACTTTCTGGGAATGGTGCAGGATAGTTGCTTGGCTTTAGAACATTCTTAACACATTTAAGGAACTTGACAAAAAAGCGTTATTTTCTTGTTATTTCATTAATTTAACAGAACGTTTCCTAAAATGGTCACATTTAATTTAAATTTAGTTGATGTTCACGGAACATTCTCCAACTGGTTTGACATTGGAAATATTCTCAAATAGTTCAGAGAGTGTTAGGAAACATTGTTCTTCTGTGCGAATTTCAGTGCTTCAGCATAGCGTTTCCTACATCTTTCCTCATGGTTCTATTTAAAGTCATGTTCTCACATTGTTATATACTATATTTAGTGCCTTCAGAAAGTATTCAGAAATATTGACTTTTTCTACATTTTGTTATATTACAGCCTTATTCTAAAATATCTATTTTTTTACCTCATCAATCTACACATAATACGCCATAATGACAAAGCAAGTATTTTTTGCTAATGTGGATATATAACCCCCCCCCCCCCCCTGGAAATGTCATATTTACATAAGTATTCAGACCCTTTATGCAGTACTTTGTTGATGCACCTTTGGCAGCGATTACAACATTGAATCTTCTTGGGTATGACAGCTAGAAGCTTGGCACACCTGTATTTGGGGAGTTTCTTCTATTCTTCTCTGCAGATCCTCTCAAGCTCTGTCAGGTTGGAGGGGAGGGGGAGTGTCGCTGCACAGCTATTTTCAGATCTCTCCAGAGATGTTCGATCGGGTTAAAGTCCGGGCTCTGGCTGGGTCACTCAAGGACATTCAGATAGTAGTCCGGAAGCCTGTGTTGTCTTGGCTCTGTGCTTAGGGTTGTTGTCCTGTTGGAAAGTGAACCTTCACCCCAGTCTGAGGTCCTGAGCACTCTGGAGCAGGTTTTCATCAAGGATCTCTCTGTACTTTGCTCCATTCATCTTTCCCTCGATCCTGACTAGTCACCCAATCCCTGCAGCTGAAAAACATCCCCACAGCATGATGCTGTCACCACCATGCTTCACTGTAGGGAAGGTGCCAGGTTTCCTCCAGACGTGACACTTGGCATTCAGGCCAAAAAGGTCAATCTTAATTTATCAGACCAGAGAATCTTGTTTCTCATGGTCTGAGAGTCCTTTAGGTGCCTTTTGGCTAACTCCAAGCGGGCTGTCACGTGCCTTCTACTGGGGAGTGGCTTTCTTCTGGCCACTACCATAAAGGCCTGATTGGTGGAGATGGTTGTCCTTCTGGCAGGTTCTCCAATCTCCACAGAGGAACTCTAGAGCTCTGTCAAAGTGACCATAAGTTCTTGGTCACCTCCCTGACCAAGGCCCTTCTACCTCGATTGATCAGTTTGGCTGGGCGGACAGCTCTAGGAAGAGTCTTGGTGGCTCCAAACTTCTTCCATTTAAGAATGATGGAGGCCACTGTGTTCTTGGGGACCTTCAATGCTGCAGAAATGTTTTGGTACCCTTCTCCAGATCTGTGCCTCGACATAATCCTGTCTCGGAGCTCTACAGACAATTCCTTCGACCTCATGGCTTGGTTTTTGCTCTTACATGCACTGTCAACTGTAGGACCTTATATAGACAGGTGTGTGCCTTTCTAAATCACATCCAGTCAATTGAATTTACCACAGGCGGACTCATATCAATGTGTAGAAACATCTCAAGGATGATCAATGGAAACCAGGAAACCTACATTTTGAGTCTCACAGCAAAGGGTCTGAATACTTATGTAAATAAGGTATTTCTGTTTTTATTTGTAATTCTTTATATCTAAAAACCCGTTTTCGTTTTGTCATTATGGGGTATTGTGTGTAGATTGATGATAGAAAAAAAACATTTAATCAACTTAAGAATAAGGCTGTAACGTAACAAATGTGGAAAAGGTCAAGGGGTCTGAATAATTTCCGAAGGCACTGTATATGAAAGTATGTGAACACCCATTAAAATAGGTTGATTCTGCTGTTTCAGCCACAACCATTTTTGACAGGTGTATAAAATTGAGAACACAGGCAGTAGAATGGCCTTACTGAAGAGCTCAGTTACTTTCAAAATGGCACCGTCATAGGATGCAACCTTTCCAACAAGTCAGTTCATCAAATTCCTGCCGTGGTCAACTGTATGTGCTGTTATTGTGAATTGGAAACATCTAGGCTCAACCACGAAGTGGTAGGCTACACAAGCTCACAGAACGGGACTGTCGAGTGCTGAAGTGGGTAAAAATCGTCAGTCCTCAGTTGCAACACTCACTACCGAGTTCCAAAGTGCCTCTGGAAGCAATGTCAACACAAGAACTGTTCGTCAGGAGCATCATGAAATGGGTTCCCATGGCCGAGTAGCCTCACACAACTAAAATCACTATGAGCAATGCCAAGCGTCAGCTGGTGTGATGTAAAGCTCAGCGCCATTTGAGCAGTGGAAATGCGTTCTCTGGAGTGATGAATCACGCTTCACCATCTGGTAGTCCTATGGACGAATTTGGGTTTGGCGGATGCCAGAAAAACACTACCCGTCTGAATGCATAGTGCCAACTGTAAAGTTTGGTGGAGGAGTAATAATTGTCTTTTTCATGGTTCGGGCTAGGCCACTTAGTTCCAGTGAAGGAAAATCTTAACGCTACAGCATACAATGACATTCTAGACGATAATGTGCTTCCAACTTTGTGGCACCAGCTTGGAGAAGGCCCTTTCCTGTTTCAGCATGACAATGCCCCTGTGCAGTGGCAGTTCTAGCTTGTATGACTCCAAGGGCGAACCCCCCCAACAACAAAAAAAGCACAATTCTGCATTAACTGTAATTTATATTAAGATTTGGAACAACACAAATAATTCATCAGAACATTTAAAACCATATAAAAATATATGCAAAAATAAGTAACAAAAATAAGTAACAAAGACAAATGGAAACAAATTTGTGTTGATTTGGCACTCGAGCATCAATACATTACCCATCCCCCAACACTGTCAACCAAAAGTCAAGACTAAACCAATTCACCCTGCTGGTGCGCATACTGGTTTTATATTATTCTTAATGATTTCACACAAACCAGAAAAAAATGCAACAATATGTCTGTGAAACTATATGTTCACAGTATTATAAATTAATTGTGGTTTATTTGGTAGCATTTCGTAGTGTGACTGATTTTACTAATTGCATTAGTACTGTATAAAGTTAGAGGTGTGCTATTTGATAGATTCCCACGCTCCCTCTACCTCGGACTTCCAGTGGGGAGACCTGAGGTCAACCTACCCCCGCCCCCCGCCCCGTCTCGTACTTCTGAGTGGATGACCTTCCCAGGCCTGCCTAGCTCACAAACTAGAATCAGGGTGCTCACTCCGACAAGGTTATTGACCAACAGTCCCACACGGTGACAAGATATCATTGACGTGACATGCAAATGAGCGATAGAAAACCGATCACGCAAATTCATATTTTTTTTGTTTGTGAAGCCCCAGGCAAGATGCCGTCCCGGGCGGCTGCCCATGTCGCCTATACCTAAATCCGCCACTGCCCCCATGCACAAAGCGAGGTCCATGTAGAAATGGTTTGTCGAGATCGGAGTGGAAGAACTTGACTGGCCTTTATCGAGTACTGTCCTCAACCCCATCAAACACCTTTTGAGATGAATTGGAACGCCAACTGCGAGCCAGGTCTAATCGCCCAACATCCGTGCCCGACCTCACAAATGCTCTTGTGGCTGAATGGATGCAAGTCCCCGCAGAAATGTTCCAACATCTAGTGGAAAGCCTTCCCTGAAGAGTGGAGGCTGTTATAGCAGTAAAGAGGTGGTTTGAGATGTTCGACAAGCAGGTGTCCACATACTTTTGGTAATGTACTGTAGATGGCTGACTCAGTGATGAAGATGTTTCCTATGGGGAGCAAAACAGTAATGATAGTGAGAGTGAACAATGTGTGCTTGTGTTTTAGAGGCAATGCGAGTGTGGAGCTGACAAGTAACAGTTTGCTCTCAGTGTTTCTATGAATAAGAGCCCTTATCACCAAGTTGTACCCAGACTGGTCCATGATGTCACCACATACAGTGCAATTGGTACTGTGGCACTGAACATGACCAAAGAGGTGGTGAATGGAATAGAATGTGTCACACATTGTCTTCAATACTATGGTCATGTACATCTTCAGTGCTTATTGTTATTGACAAAGTAGTGCTGTAGAAAGTTGGATATATAATCATTACATTACCCTCCATCTATCCTCCATCTATCCATTCGGCCAAGTGCTACTTGGATATATAATCATTACATTACCCTCCATCTATCCTCCATCTATCCATTCGGCCAAGTGCTACGTTCAGCCAAGTGCTACTGTCTTTAACTACTAGAACCTCGTGACAAAGCCTATCCCGTCATACTGGTGGTGGGGCAGGCTCTAGTCTATAGTATTGTCCAGACCAGAACCATGCAGTTAGGTTTATCGAGGCTAAGTACTCTGGTCTGGAGTATGGCCCAGTCAGTCCAGAGACCAGGGAGTCATATACCCTTTTAAAAATCGACTTAGCCAAACTGAGCTGAGCTGTATCATGTTGGCTACAGTACACCGACCATCCACCATAGGTGATGGAACCGTGCTGGAAAAATGAAAAAAAAAAGAGCCAGCCAGCACAGTATGGTTCAGGTTGGAATGATATTGTGAAAGAATAATAGAGGCTTAGAAGACAGCAGGCCGCAAAGGTCACATACTCTTGGTTTCGTAGTGAAAAGAGGAGGGAGGGAGAAGGAGAGGAAGACAGGATGTGATGTTTCAAAAGATGTGGGCTGGATGCACTGACTCTAACCCTCCTTCCCTCTCAAAAAAAAGGATTGTCTCAAATTCTATTTCAATAATCCTCCAGTTATTTATTGATGCTCTCTTGAAAAACTATAAACTTCACAGGAATAGCATTGTATTTTCTCTGAGGTCTAAATGGCAGTTGAAACATTGTTGCGCGTGTGAGAACCACTCTTGAATGACATTTTTATGGGTAAATCATAGATATTGTAGCAACCCTAACCCAACACTTAGCGATCTTGTCAAAGGGTTCAGATCTCGTTGTAACGGCTAAGGTGTTGGCTTGCCAGTCGCGGGACCAGGGTTTGAGTTCTGGTCGGGGCTACCCCCCAAATTCCCTAGAATATGTAAACTAACTTTTTTAGAAGACTAAAATACTTTCATGATTCAGCTTTGATGTTTCAGTTCCTTCATAAACCGGCAAAGTATTTCTCTTTTTACTGTACGCCACATCTGTCTGACAGAGACAAGTCACAGTTTTTAAAAGGATCTACCAAAGATTTAAACTTGATATGTAACTTATTTTCAATATACATTTGGCTGTATCTCATCTACAGTGCAGTGAAACTCTTTTTGATACTGAATGTTATCAGATCTTCAACCAAAACCTAATATTAGATAAAGGGAACCTGAGTTTACAAATAACAAAAAAAAGGATACTTATTTAATTATCAAAGTTACGCAACACCCAATTTCCCAGTGTTTAAAAGTAATTGCCCCCTGACACTCAATAACGGGTTGTGCCACCTTTAGCTGCAATGACTGCAACCAAATGCTTCCTGTACAGTGAGGGAGAAAACTATTTGATCCCCTGCTGATTTTGTACATTTGCCCACTGACAAAGAAATGATCAGTCTATAATTTTAATGGTAGGTTTATTTGAACAGTGAGAGACAGAATAACAACAAAAAAAATCCAGAAAAACACATCAAAACTGTTATAAAATTATTTGCATTTTAATAAGGGAAATAAGTATTTGACCCCTCTGCAAAACATGACTTAGTGCTTGGTGGCAAAACCCAGACGTTTCTTGTAGTTGGCCACCAGGTTTGCACACATCTCAGAAGGGATGTTTGTCCCACTCCTCTTTGCAGATCTTCTCCCAAGTCATTAAGGTTTCGAGGCTGACGTTTGGCAACTCGAACCTTCAGCTCCCTCCACAGATTTTCTATGGGTTTAAGGTCTGGAGACTGGCTAGGCCACTCCAGGACCTTAATGTGCTTCTTCTTGAGTCACTCCTTTGTTGCCTTGGCCGTGTGTTTTGGGTCATTGTCATGCTGGAATACCCATCCACGACCCATTATCAATGCCCTGGCTAAGGGAACGAGGTTCTCACCCAAGATTTGACGGTACATGGCCCCGTCCATCGTCCCTTTGATGCGGTGAAGTTGTCCTGTCCCCGTAGCAGAAAAACACCCCCAAAGCATAATGTTTCCACCTCCATGTTTGACTGTGGGGACGCTGTTCCTCCTCCTCCTCCAAGCATTCCTCCTCCTCCAAACACGGCGAGTTGAGATGATGCCAAAGAGCTCAATTTTGGTCTCATCTGACCACAACACTTTCACCCAGTTGTCCTCTGAATCATTCAGATGTTCATTGGCAAACTTCAGACGGGCATGTTTATGTGCTTTCGTGAGTAGGGAGACCTTGCGGGCGCTGCAGGATTTCAGTCTTTCACGGCGTAGTGTGTTACTAATTGTTTTCTTAGTGACTATGGTCCCAGCTGTCTTGAAATCATTGACAAGATCCTCCCGTGTAGTTCTGGGCTGATTCCTCACCGTTCTCATTATCATTGCAACTCCATGAGGTAAGATCTTGTATGGAGCCCCAGGCCGTGTGAGATTGACAGTTATTTTGTGTTTCTTCCATTTGCGAATAATCGCACCAACTGTTGTCACCTTCTCACCAAGCTGCTTGGCGATGGTCTTGTAGCCCATTCCAGCCTTCTGTAGGTCTACAATCTTGTCCCTGACATCCCTGGAGAGCTCTTTGGTCTTGGCCATGGTGGAGAGTTTGGAATCTGATTGATTGATTGCTTCTGTGGCCAGGTGTCTTTTATACAGGTAACAAACTGAGATTAGGAGCACTCCCTTTGCGTGTGCTCCTAATCTCAGCTCGTTACCTATATAAAAGACACTTGTGAGCCAGAAATCTTTCTGATTGAGAGGGGGTCAAATACTTATTTCCATCATTAAAATGCAAATTAATTTAACATTTTTGATATGCGTTTTTCGGATTTTTTGTTGTTTTATTCTGTCTCTCACTTTTCAAATAAACCTACCATTAAAATTATAGACTGATAATTTCTTTGTCAGTGGGCAAACGTACAAGATCAGTAGGGGATCAAATACTTTTTTCCCTCACTGTAGTTGATCAGTTTCTCACATCGCTGTGGAGGAATTGTTGCCCACTCTTGTTTGCAGAACTGCTTTAACTCAGCAACATCTGTGGGTTTTCAAGCGAGAACTGCTCGTTTCAAGACCTGCCACAATATCTCAATCGTGATTAGGTCTGGACTTTGACTATGCCATTCTAAAACGTCACATTTTTTGATTTTTAACCATTTTCATGTAGACTTGATTGTGTGTTTTGGATCATTGTCTTGCTGTATGACCCAGCTGTGCTTCCACTTCAGCTCACAGACGGATGGCCTGACATTCCCCAAACCATCACACTACAGTACCACCGCCATGCTTGACGATTGGTATGAAGTTCTTACTGTGGAATGCAGTGTTTGGTTTTTGCCAGACATAGTGGGACCCATCTCATCCAAAAGGTTGACCAAAAAGCACCTGGATGATCATCAAGACTCTTGATCAGATCAGTCAAAAGTGTAACTTTTATGCCTGCCGAAAACCAAACACTGCATTCCACAATGAGAACCTTTAACCGACAGTCAAGCATGGTGGTGGTAGTACAATGGTGATGCTTTGCTGCCTCAGGACCTGGACAACTTGCCTTAATAGAAGGAACCATGAATGTGTGTGTGTGTGTGTGTGTGTGTGTGTGTGTGTGCTAAGGTGCGGAGAATCAGTGCAAGTGGTCAGTCCAGTCCAATTATTTAGCAGTCTGATGGCTTGTAGATACCCACAGGCACAGAGACAGTTTCTATCAGACCTCATGCTCCGATACTGTTTGCCCGACGACAAGGGAGTGAACGGCCCTCACAACCCTATTGTTTGTGTGTTCTAGGTCCTATCACATAACTTGTGTACGGTTCTGTCCATCCCTCACGACCCGGTGGCTCTGGAAGAACATTTCAGAGATGATGACGATGGACCGGTCTCCAGCCAGGGGTACATGCCTTACCTCAACAAATACATACTGGACAAGGTAAAGTCATGTACACAAACACACCCAAGTCACCTTACATTTTCTGCCTCAGTCGTTCCTTTTATTTTGTTTGTGTGCCCAGATGCCACCACTAGGTTTATCCAGAAGGAAAAGAGCGCAAAAAAAATGCTAGGTACATTTTCCTTACTCAGTGCTGTTTTATTATGCCTCACAGGTTGAAGAGGGCTGTTTTGTGAAAGAACAGGTTGATGAACTGTGCTGGACTCTCACTGCTAAGAAGAACTACAAACCGGCGAAGGACAATAAGAACGTGTTGCCAGGGAAAGATGCCTTTCATCTCTGGAGTCTGTTTAACTTTCTGTCAGAGGATAAATACCCTCTCGTTATGGTTCCTGATGAGGTGAGTTATGTATACAAAGCAAGCTGGGTTCTGTAGCGTAATTATACAACAAATTCACCTAGAATACAGTGGATGGATGCTAATACATTTAGTCACTTAAAAAGGGAAAAGGTCCATCACTAACTTTCAAAACCGCTGTAACCAAATCCAAACACTCATTCTAATTGTAGTATTTAATTGTAGGGGCAGCAGGTAGCCTAGCGGTTAAGCTCGTTGGACCAATAACCGGAAGGTCTCTGGTTCAAATCGCAGACTAACGTTCGGGGGAAAAATCTGTCTGTGCCCTTGAGCAAGGCACTTAACCATAATTTATCCTGTAAGTCACTCTGGATAAGAGCGTCTGCTAAATTCCTTAAATGTAAAAATGTAGTATTTATCTGCCAAACCTCTATACAGCCTGCTCTCATAGACTAGACGTAACATAGTAAATGTAAATCAGTATGATATGTTACATTTGGTAAGGTTACTTAAGGCAAAAACAAAAGTAGGGAGGTTGGGCGTGCGTGTAACGCGAACATCTAGCAACCCAAAGTTTGAATTCGTATCTCATTATGGACAACTTTAGCAACTTTTCAACTACTTATTACTTTTGAGCTACTTTGCAACTACTTAGCATGTTAGCTAACCCTTCCCCTAACCTTAACCCTTTTAGCTAACTCTTCCTCTAACCCTTTAACCTAACTCCTAAACTTAACCCCTAACCCCTAGTCTCGCTAATGTTAGCCAGATTACTAATGTTAGCCACCTAGCCATCCATCTAGAATTTGTAACATATTATATGTTTTGGAAATTCGTAACATATAATACGAATTGCAATTTGTAACAATTTACGTAATGGGTGATGGATATCGACAAATGAATACATAACATACAAAACGTAACATACAGTATCATACTAAATAGTGTCAGAATTACGTATAGAATAATACAAAATGCTCTGAGAGAGGGTTGCTAAATATAGCAAACCCGTGAGGAATGTTTTTCTTCCTACTGATTGCTGTGTGTCTTTCAATACCTAAATATGAGCTTGTATGTCACTTGTAGCATGGCTTTTGGTTTCAGCCTGTTTTTCACAACCGGTGTTGGCAGTATGATTGTGATAAGCCACAGATTTCAGAGCAGGGCACTACAGTGCCTCAGAGTAACAACCAGCAGTCGGGGTGGTTTCACTGAAAACAAAAGCATAGGTTACATTATCATCCAAATATTATCTTGAGTTGTGACGGACTATTAAGATAAACAAGATCGAGATTGAGACTTCTTTGTGTTTTGTTTGAATTATTCAGGTGGAATACCTCCTGAAGAAGATTTGCATGGCCATGAGTGTTGAGCTCAACTGTGTGGAGCTGGAAGACTTCATCTCCCAGGATGCAGTGCGACAGAATGGTTTCACTGTCTGGTCCTTCCTGGAGATGATGAACACTGGGAAGATAACCAGAGGCATGGGCCAGGAAATCACCAGCATGGCCATAGAGGAGGTCTACAGGGAGATAGTTGCTGATGTCCTCAAAGAGGTAGGGTACTTAAAAACAACAGAACAACAATACAGCATCTCTATACTGCCTACCTGCCTGTGACCTCCAATTCTGTTTCAGTGACGTGTGTTGATTGTGACAGTTCTGTGTGGGTTGACTCTGTTGCCTACAGGGGTACCTGTGGAAAAAGAGTCAGCTGAGGAGGAACTGGAAGGAGCGCTGGTTCACCCTGAGGCCGATTACCCTGGATTACTACACCAGTGAGGACCGCAAGGAGCGCCAGGGAAGCATTGCTCTGGATGGGAACTGCTGTGTGGAGGTAGGCTGGGTTTGAGGTGGGGTGGGACCTGGGGTGGGGCAGTGGGGACAGGCACAGCAGAGATGGGCCTGCTCTTTTTTGAGAATGGGTGACAGATAGGAATAACTTATTCAATCAGAGCTACAGGGTAAACACATCCCTCACTCATATGCTTAATTTGAAATAGCTACAAATATAAATGAATTTACAATGAATGTACAACAAATATATATACATTGTGCTAATGTGTCACAATGAGTACTTCTCCTGTTGATCAGGTGCTGCCAGACCGGGATGGGAAGAGGTGTATGTTCTGTCTGAAAACTCTGTCCAAGACCTACGAGATGAGTGCCTCGGACACCAAGCAGAGACAGGAATGGACTGCAGGTACCACGATCAATAATTTGTTAATTGAGCATTTACATGTTGTTGACACAATTATTTAGGGATATGATGAATTACCAAGCTTATAACATCTATCATACTTATGACAAAAGTAGTGAAGGCAACGATTCCCCCTGCCCTATATGTTGGGTTGATTACTGGGTTGATTATTCAAAGTCAAGCAGTAAGCATATACTGAGTACTGACATCCTGTCCCTCCCTTCACCCCCAGCCATTCAGACAGCCATCCGTCTACACACTGAAGGGAAGACCTCTCTCCACAAGGACCTGAAGCTGAAGAGGAGGGAGCAGAGGGAGCAGCGGGAGAAGAGGCGGCTGGCCAAGGAGGAGGAGCAGCAACGTTTTCAGGCTCTGCAGGAGGAGAAGGAGCGTAAGCTGGCCGAGCTGGAGCTCCTAAAGGAGGCGCAGAGGCAGGCCCAAGTCCTCCTGGAGCAGGACGAGATGAGACGGCGCCAGCATCATGAGGAGATGCAACAGGCCCTGGAGGTGCAGCTCCGCGAGGCAAAGGAGGTGAAGACTGGGAGGGGCAGGGGTGTAGGAAGTGTACGGGGGAGGAGAGGGTGGAGGGAAGAGAGGAGTGTGGTTGCTTGGAGGAGAAAGGTGGAGGAGTGCTGATGAATGGAGAAGAGTGACGACTGCACAATGTTTACCTGTGTCGCGCAGGAGAAGGGTGGAGGTTGATTCAGACTGGAGGAGTGGGTGTTTAGATGTTCCATGCTGATGTGGGTCTCCTCTTCCAGTCGCGGGCCACCATGCAGGCAGAGATGGTTCTGAAGGAGGAGGAGGCGGAGCGGCAGAGGAAGAGGATCAAGGAGCTGGAGGAGATGCAGACAAGTCTGGAGGAGGCTCTACAGCAGGAGATCAAAGCTCGGCAGGACGAAGAGGTCTTTCGATACGCACAGACTGGGTAAAGGGATACACACACACACACACACACACACACGCAGGTAGGCAGTTACCTACGCACGCACGCAACACACTCTCGCATACACACACACACAGGCTGAGGGCAGGGTGCTGGACACACTCAGACATTGTTTCGCTCACACTGACTCACAAACCTAGTACCCTCACTACTTTGCTTACAAGACACAGGCTCATTTTAGGGCTTGCTGTCATCGTGTGAGAAGGCACCAAGTTGGCACGTAAAAGCTGCATGTCTTTTTACAGAGCACAGTACACAGCAGAGAGACAGATGGTGTTAAGAGAAGCCGATTGCTGTTGAAGAGAGGCTGTTGCATTAGTTAGGTTCCTGAGGAAGTTGAGTTTAACAGAGGAAGTTGTCTAGCTACGATCTGTGGGATCTGTTGACACTGATAGGGTGTTCATGGTGTGTCTGTCACAATCTTACATGTAAGAATAAGCAGTGTGCTTTGATGCATTTATTCACCGACTGCTCGATGGGAAACATACAGATCCTAACCTGTTCTATTTAATTTTGTGACTGGAAATACCAAGCGCCAAGCTCTCTGCTTGTCTCAAAAATCCAAAACACTCACAGACAAGGCAACTATAGCATACAAATATGAAGTAATACGACATTAAAGGCTCATATATGCTTTAAAAAAAAAGTACATAACATTGTACAGTATATAATGAAAAGTAATGGAGATATGCAACAGCGTTAGGGGGCACCTGTGTTTTACTGGACACTTTTTGAGAGATGATTGCGAGGTCAAGAGTTTGCATGTGTCACGTTTCTAAAAACATTAAATGTGTCTCGTCCAACTTCTTACCACACAATGCCATATCTACTGTATGTCTTCCAGTTAAAGATTTTCTATTTGTCCTATACGTTTATTGTACAGTTTGCTGTCTGAGGAGGAGGACAAGATGAAGGCCCTGATGGCGCTGCAAGAGGAGCAGGAGGAGTACATCCTGAAGACCCAGAGGGAGAAGCAGGAGCTAAGGCAAGAGATGGAGAACAAGTCCCGCGCTCTTGAGGAGGCCCAAAGGCAGCTGGAAGAGGTCAGGGCCAACCGCTACAGGGTCGACCAGGATGTTGTGGTAAGTGCAGAGATACACTATATAATATAAATACCTGTGCATAATGTTATAGTTCTATAGCGATGAGTCAACACACCGTTAATGGTACTTCAAAACAGCCCTGGCTATTTGGGTATCACATCCCAATGGGCACAGACGTCAGTTCAACGTCTAGTTTCGATTTACATTTGGTTGAGTTGTCAACTATGGTGAATTTAACATGAAATTAAAAATATTCACCATGTCATTGGCTTTAGGTTAAAAATTGTGAGAAAAAAATACGAAATGCCCTGGTCGATCCAATTAGTTTTCCACATTGATTCAACGTGGTCACAGATTTTCTGGGTTAAAATTAGGTGGAAACAACGTTGATTCAAGTTTTTGCCAAGTGGGATGTGAGCAGGGATGGGATTGCGGGAGATAGTGAGAGAATTAAGTAAGTTTTACTGTGTTTGCGGGGGTGTTTTTAATCTGTCTTGTGTTCTTATAGGCTGCCCAGAGGAAGCTTCGCCAGGCCAGCACCAATGTCAAACACTGGAATGTTCAGATGAACCGACTGATGCGTCCTATTGGACCAGGAGGTAGGCTACGTCACACCACACCAGTGTCTTCATTGACTGTAAAAAAACATACACAGAAAGCTTAGGTTTGATATATTATCATGTTTGAGGCGCAGAAAAAGCAAGGAGGAGTAGTCACGATCTGCAACATAAACACTGGTCGTGTCCCAAATTTTGACCGGTCAAAAATACTGCACTATAAATGGAATCGGGTGCCATTTAGGACCTGCCAAGTGCCTGCTGCTAAGTGCTCAGCCATGATTTATGCAATCAGGTCACTAGAATAAGCCTACGTTTCCTTGTGGTTTGGGTGGCTTTTAACTATGCACAAAGAGCATGTAGTGGATAAGACCTACAGTAGTAGGTGTATAGTATGCTAAAGGTCCCTCTTTCTCACGGTGGTAGCAGCTGGGGTTTGTCAAGATCATTTTAGAAGACGTCTTCCTCAAACATAGTGTAGACAAGACGCGTTCGTGCAGTTCTATTTAATTGATCTTAATCATATTTTGAACTGAAACCCTCTGGCTCTACTCATTCCACCCTTACCAGGTGACATGCCACCACTCCCCCTGCATGGCAGACACAGAATCACATGGATCTGTCTCCTATCTTTGCCAAAGTTAGACAGCTTCAAGTTAGACCAATTACATTTCAGGGGGTGACTGATATTTTAGCTGCAGACAACCCTGGTTTTCTTTGATGACATTGTTCCTTCAGTGCCATATATGTTAAAATAAATGTTTGTTGTTCTGTCTCCTGATCTCCCTCCCATGGTTCTAGAGAAGAGACCATCAGGGGGGGGCTCTTTCTCCAGCTTCCAGATCCCATCCCAGAGAGATCCAGGTCTGCGTCTGAGACAGAGATCTGAGGAGCCAGACGAGGAAAGCAAGGAAAACGTGGACAACAGCAGCAGTGCAGGGTCGGGGTGTGAAGGAGAGAGAGTAGAGAGGCGTCTCTCTCAGGCCTCTAACGGAGACATGGACATTCCCTGAGGATCATATGGTGCTTCTCGTCAAAGCCTAACTCATCAACTGTTTATTTTGTTTGTGTTTTTTCTAATGGAAAAGCAAGGTGGAGAACCTTTTAGTATGAAATCATATTTGTAGGTTAACTTCCTGTCAATTGCTGGGTAGGATAAAGGGAAAGTAAACACACTGTTCAAATGATCTCCCACAAACATTTTTGTAATTGTATTAACTTTTTAGTAGTTTGTATTATTCTCTCACCTTCTCTCACAGTATGTTATAACAGATCTCCATGTTTTAATGAAGAATGAAAGAACCATAATGCACCACTCTGTATTTTGTAGATATATATTTACTAAGTAGTTTGTAACCTCGTCCCCAGGCTCAATTGAGCTGGCTGGCGGACCAGATTAAATGGTTTGGAATCTAGTTTTTGCTCGCCTCTTTGTGTGTCTCCATTAAAGGTATTATCAAACGATAACGGGTTGGGCTCGATATGCAAACAGAGAGGACTGATTTGTAGAGGGAAACTAATGCAAACTGCTTCTGTGGTCTCTATTTCCTGTTTCCGTTGTAAGTCAACAGAGATCAAGGCTCTTTCTGGGGTGCCTGCCTTACCTACATATTATGCAACGTTGACGTGGCAGTTTCTCAATGTTTGTGTCTAATTCTTGCTTTTTATTTGAGTGCATCCATTGCATTATTTACACTGAGTGTATAAATATTAGGAACACCTTCCTAATATTCAGTTGCACTCCCTTTTGCCCTCAACAGCCTCAATTCGTCGGGGCATGGACTCTACAAGGTGTCGAAAGCGTTCCACAGGGATGCTGCCCCATGTTGACTCCAATGCTTTCCACAGTTATGTCAAGTTGACTGGATGTCCTTCGGGTGGTGGACAATTCTTGATACACACAGGAAACTGTTGAGCGTGAAAGACCCAGCAGCTTTGCAGTTCTTGACACAAACCGGCGTGCCTGGCTCCTAGTACCATACCCGGTTTAAAAGGCACTTAAATATTTTGTCTTGCCCATTCACCCTCTGAATGACAGATATACGCAATCCATGTCTCAACTATCTCAAGGCTTAAAAATCCTTCTTAGTGAGCGTTTCTCCTTTGCCAATTTTATCCATCCACCTGACCGGTGTGGCATATCAAGAAGCTGATTAAACAGCATGATCATTACACTGGTGCACCTTGTGCTGGGTACAATAAAAGGACACTTTAAAATGTGCAGGTTTTGAGGGAGCATGCAATTGGCATGCTGACTGTTGGAATGTCCACCAGAGCTGTTGCCAGAGAATTTAATGTTAATTTCTCTACCATTAGCTGCCTTCAATGTTATTTTAGAGAATTTGGCAGGAAGTCCAACCAGCCTCAAAACTGCAGACCATGTGTAACAAAAGCAAGCCTATGCCCACCCATGGCTGCACCACTGCCCAGTCATGAAATCCATAGAGTAGGGTCAAATTAATTTATTTCAGATTTATTTATATGAAATGTAACTGTAAAATATTTGAAAATATTACATTTGTATTTTTATTCATTATAAAAAGGCCCTATAAAATCCTATCATTGCTATGTCGATGGCACTCAACTACTCTTCTCCTTCCCCCCTTCTGACACGCATCTCGGCGTGCCTGGCAGACACCTCAGCTTGGATGTCAGCCCACCGCCTCAAGCTCAACAAAACGGAACTGCTCTACCTCCCGGGGGAAAGCCTGCCCGCTCCAAGACATCTCCATCATGGGTGACAACTCCACGGTGTCCCCCTCCCAGAGTGCAAAGAACCTTGGCATGACCTTGGACAACACTCTGTTGTTCTCTGCAAACATCAAAGCAGTGACTCGCTCCTGCAGGTTCATGCTCAGCAACATTCGTAGAGTATGATCTTTCCTCATACAGGAAGCGGTGCAGGACCTAATCCAGGCACTTGTCATCTCCCACCCAGACTACTGGAACTCTCTGTTGGATGGGCTCCCCGCTTGTGTCATCAAACCCCTGCAACTTATCCAGAATGCCGCAGCCGCCTGGTGTTCGACATTCTTCTTCTTTGGTATCATGTCGTTCACACATTTTGTTTGTGCATGCCGCCACCTACTGTAGTGTGTGTTCAATCACCTTAGATTTTGTTATACAAAAATAAAAAGGGGAAACATTTAAGAAATAATAATATGCACCACTAACTGACCCAACACCTATATATCACTATTTTTTTTTTTATCACCACCCCATTCCACTATTTTGACCCTATCTGGTCCATGCCACTTGCCTGGGAGGACGGGACACCACCACTTCACACACCCTGTAGCTCTTCTGAAGTAAAATCTCGTGTACGCAAATACTTCTCTGCAGCTGCCACCACAACATCTATTTTTTGTGATTTTCGTTCCATTTCTGTGCTTCAGTTGATAACCATTGATATGAACGCTAAGAAGCCAACCTTACTAAAGCATACAGTGTATCATTCGATGGCCTATCCCTCTGTGCTGGCACAGATCCACTCCTCACATGGATCCTCTCACCCTTGACGCATCCTCCTCTACTTTCTTCACTGCCTCAGCATACAACACATTCTGCACTACTCTGACTCTGGCCAGCTCCACCTGCCTCTCTTGCACCGGACACTTCCGATCCCCAGCAACATGGGCACCCCTACAGTTGACACACAACTTTATTAATCGAAACTACACAATCCTCCATCTCATGCACTCCTGCACTCTTCCCACATCTTTGAATCTCCCTCCTACAAACTGCTGTGACATGACCATAGACGTTGCACCTGAAATACCGCAATGGATTCGGCACAAAAGCTCTAACGGGATAACTGATATATCCTAACAAGACTTTGTCAGGTAAAAAGACTCAAAACTCAAAAAGGACTGACAGTTTCACCACCGGGTCTGCGTTGCAGCAAACGGCAGGCATCACAAACGGCAGGAATCTTCAACTTCTCCACCTGCACACTTAACACTGCCCCAGAAATCACTCCATTAAATGATGCCCTATTCCTAAGCGCAAAGCAAGAAACAGATCTTGGCCCAAGTTGCGTGACATGGAGCGCCTGCTTAACTGCTACCAACTTCTTTCCTAGCCACCCTTAAACCGCACATGGATCCGCCAAAAGGCAAGGATTTTCACCTAAAACGACATACCCAAATCAAACTGCCTGTAGCTCAGGACCTGAAGCAAGGATATGCATATGCTTGATACCATTTGAAAGGAAACAATTTGAAGTTTGTGGAAATGTGAAATTAATGTAGGAGAATATCACACATTAAATCTGGTAAAAGATAATACAAAACAAAAAAAACATGCGTTTAAAAACAAAAAATTCATCTTAATATGATAATATAATATTGCAGTTTAGGTGCAATTTAGATGATGCAGCGTGTGCGCAAAGTTTCAGATAGATCCAGCAAAGCATTGCAATACTGGACAATATTTATTATCAAGTCTGCCCAAATGTGCCAAATTGGTCAATTGATTTATTTTCAAGTACATAACTAGAGAACATACAAAAATGATATGGTAACACATTGAAGTTTTACACACTCAAAGGAATGTCATACATGATGACTCATTAGCTTATACACTAACTTTCACACATCTAAATGGCAGGTGAACCGGGGTGAACTGTAGAACCCAGTTATAACATTTGAATATAAAAATAGATTTTATCAAACAAAACTGCTACATTTTATCTCTGGGACATTCAGGATGACAAAATCGGAGCAAGATTACTGAACATTATTTACTTTCAGAGGTGAATGTATCAAACCAGTTGCCGTGATACATTTTTTGTTGTTGTGCACTCTCCTCAAACAATAGCATAACATTTCACTGTAATAGCTACTGTAAATCGGACACTTCAGTTAGATTAACAAGAATTGAAGCTTTCTGCCCATATAAGACATGTCTATGTCCTGGAAAGTTCGCTGTTACTTACATCAAGTACATGCTAATCACATTAGCACCCGTTAGCTCAAACATCCTAGTCATGGTCTTGCACATGGCTCACTCATTTTGCACTTGACACCAATCTTCTACAACACCCCATCTGAAAAAAAGCCATCTTCCACAAATTCAAATCTCTGCTTTCCTTATTCTCTTCAATCTCTTATTCCTCTTCTCCCAACATTGCTTGCAGCCTGTCCTCCACAGTGACCACCGGTGTTCAACCTTCCAAAGTAATCCCATGTCACCCCTCAATTTTTTCACTAGCATTGACTTTGCCGATAAATATTTTGTTGAGGTAAAATGTACTTGATATGATTGTAATGTGTTGTCTCACTTGGCTATCTTAAAAGTAATGCACTAACTGTAGGTCTGCTAAATTACTAAAATGTAAAATGAGGGGAACTCAGGGTAGTCACTAGTTACCACAGCCACAAAGTCGTAAACCCCGCCTATTTCTAACATTTATATTCTTAAAATTTGATTTTAAACCTAACCATAACCACACTGCTAATCTAATGCTAACCCAACCCTTAAATTAAGACTCAAAAGCACATTTTTATTTTCATGAATTTTTACGATATAGACAATTTTGCCTTTGTGATTTTGTAACGTGAACTAATGGAAGCAGGCACTCAGAGGGCAACAGCGGTACGCAGAGAAGGTTGACTGAGTGAGGTGTATGATTCACACTGGGCTAACAGTAGTTAGCAAGAGCTCACTGAAAAGTTTGATACAAAATGTACTTTAACCAGCCAGCTACCAGACACGGAGGCTGTACTGCAAGCATACAGGACAGACTATTTGACAGTATTGACAGATGAATTGGGATTTTTTTTTACAAGTTCAGAGCTAGCTAACGTAAGCTAGCTAGCGTTAGCTAGCTGCTAGCAAACAACACCTCACAGCCAGCGAATCGAATCAAGTGCTAATGGACACGTTTTGGTAACTTCACCGGTACACATTCTTTGGAAAAGCAAGCAACACCATTGAGAAAGGTAAGAATGGACTTACGGTTAGCTGCCATACTAGGCTAGCTAGTTAGCTATATTCACCAAGACAAGAACAAGAACAGTTCAATTTATTCACTAGCTTGTCTTCTGCCTCTGGTCTGTACTCGGGAACTATCAGACATTGTTTATTTAGGATGATTGCTTTCACGTCACTATAGTTAAGTCTATAGATTTCTTTCAATTCATGTTTGCATTTTCTGTCAATGTGATTTTTGAATGCATGTTTTGGGATATGGAATATGGATTCAATCAAATCTACCAGTCATGATTTAAACAAAAGTCTCATGATAAGCCTATATTGCTGACCTTATGAGCCTACTTGACATCAAAGCAACATTTGGTGTTGGAAGAGCCTGTATTGGGAAGAGGATTCATCAGAGATGTTTGTGATGCACTCACTCGTAAACACTTTTTTGTGTGTCATGTATACTTATATTGTGCTATTTTCGACCCTGTCTGTGCCAATCAATGGTGCCAAGCCCTTTAGAGTGACTCACTCAAAGCACAGCAGCAGATTTTCTGAGAACAAGCATGACAGGTTATTAGCTAGGTGACAAGTCTGAACGAGTGTTTGAACAGTAATTTCCTACAGTTTTTGTCTACTAGACTTGTTCTATTGAGTAAGCCTAGAATTGGTATTAAAGGAAACATTTGTTGTCTCTTCACAGAGTCAAAGAAAAGGGAATGTTTTGACAAGTGTGGCACTCAGGTTGGTTTTGCTGAAACCTCAGACTGTTACTACCATGGTTACCCCATTGCTATTCAGTCTGAAAGAAGTTTGCCTAAAAAAAGTCTACAAGTCAATGTTGATTTACATTTTTAGTTAATTTTTTATTTCACCTTTATTTAACCAGGTAGTTTAGTTGAGAACAAGTTCTCATTTGCAACTGCAACCTGGCCAAGATCAAGCGTAGCAATTCGACACATACAACAACACAGAGTTACACATGGAATAAACAAAATATACAGTCAATAATACAGTAGAACAAAAGAAAACAAAAAGTCTATATACAGTGAGTGCAAATAGGTAGATAGCTGGGCTGTTTACAGATGGGCTATGTTCAGGTGCAGTGATCTGTAAGCTGCTATGACAGCTGGTGCTTAAAGCTAGTGAGGGAGATGTGAGTCTCCAGCTTCAGAGATTTTTGCAATTCGTTCCAGTCATGGGCAGCAGAGAACTGGAAGGAAAGACGACCAAAGGAGAAATTGGCTTTGGGGGTGACCAGTGAGATATACTTGCTGGAGCTCGTGCTACAAGTGGGTGCTGCTATGGTGACCAGTGAGCTGAGATAAGGCGGGGCTTTGCCTAGCAGAGACTTGTAGATAACCTGTAGCCAGTGGGTTTGGCGACGAGTATGAAGCGAGGGCCAACCAACGAGAGCGTACAGGTCGCAATGGTGGGTAGTGTATGGGGCTTTGGTGACAAAACGGATGGCACTGTGATAGACTGCATCCAGTTTGTTGAGTAGAGTGTTGGACGCTATTTTATACATGACATCACCGAAGTCGAGGATCGTTAGGATGGTCAGTTTTACCAGGGTATGTTTGGCAGCAGGAGTGAAGGATGCTTTGTTGCAATAAAGGAAGCCAATTCTAGATTTAATTTTGGACTGGAGATGCTTAATGTGAGTCTGGAAGGAGAGTTTACAGTCTAACCAGACACCCAGGTATTTGTAGTTGTCCACGTATTCTAAGTCAGAGCCGTCCAGAGTAGTGATGCTGGACGGGCGAGCAGGTGCGGGCAGTGATCGATTGAATAGCATGCATTTAGTTTTACTTGCGTTTAAAAGCAGTTGGAGGCCACGGAAGGAGAGTTGTATGGCATTGAAGCTTGCCTGGAGGGTAGTTAACACAGTGTCCAAGGAGGGGCCAGAAGTATTCAGAATGGTGTCGTCTGCGTAGAGGTGGATCAGAGAATCACCAGCAGCAAGAGCAAAATTATATTTACACATACTTTACTGGTTGTACATGCTGTTGGTCCTTTTGGCGGTAGGAAGTGGATATTGGGTATCCACAGGAAAGTCTTGTTTACTCTGATTTTTGCTGCTCCAGTAGGTTCTGTTGCTTGCATTTTCAATCTCCTGACACATGCATGTGATGCACAATATGTAAACAATAGCTGAATGTTACCAAAAGTAGAGGACCTAAGCAAGTTAACTCACAATCAGCTGTGAAATTTGCCAGCAGATAGTGTGGGGCAACATTTGGTCTGTGGTTCGGTTAGGCTCGGCCATATTGTGCAAGTGTTTGTCATGTATTGAAAGAAAGAAACCGGAATTTTTTATTTATTTTTTATTATCTGTTAATATGTTCAGTTAAGTTGACTGAGAATAGTTCTCATTTACAGCAACGACCTGGGGGATAGTTCGAGGAGAGGAGGGGGATGAATGAGCCAATCGTAAAAATACAAAAGATATACAGACTAGAGGTCGACCGATTATGATTTTTTTTTTTTTTAAGCAGATACCGATTAATTGGCCAATTTTTTTATTTATTTTTTACATTTATTTGTAATAATGACACAATTACAACAATACTGAATGAACACTTATTTTAACTTAATATAATACATCAATAAAATCAATTTATCCTCAAATTGGCCAAGATAAAGCAAAGCAGTTCGACACATACAACAACACAGAGTTACACATGGATTAAAACAAACATACAGTCAATAATACAGTATAAACAAGTCTATATACGATGTGAGCAAATGAGGTGAGATAAGGGAGGTAAAGGCAAAAAAAGGCCATGGTGGCAAAGTAAATACAATATAGCAAGTAAAACACTGGAATGGTAGATTTGCAATGGAAGAATGTGCAAAGTAGAAATAAAAATAATGAATAATAAAAATACATGTAAAAAATAAAATTAAACATGTTCAATTTGGTTTAAATAATGCAAAAACAAAGTGTTGGAGAAGAAAGTAAAAGTGCAATATGTGCATGTAAAAAAGGCTAACGTTTAAGTTCCTTGCTCAGAACATGAGAACATATGAAAGCTAGTGGTTCCTTTTAACAGTAGTCTTCATTATTCCCAGGTAAGAACTTTTAGGTTGTAGTTATTATAGGAATTATAGGACAATTTCTCTCTATACGATTTGTATTTCATATACCTTTGACTATTGGATGTTCTTATACCTTACAGTATTGCCAGTGTAACAGTATAGCTTCCGTCCCTCTCCTCGCCCCTCCCTACCTGGGCTCGAACCAGGAACACATCGACAACAGCCACCCTCGAAGCAGCGTTACCCATCGCTCCACAAAGCCGCGGCCCTTGCAGAGCAAGGGGAACAACACTTCCAAGTCTCAGAGCGAGTGACGTTTGAAACGCTATTAGCGCGCATCCCGCTAACTAGCTAGCCATTTCACATCGGTTACACCAGCCTAATCTCTGGAGTTGATAGGCTTGAAGTCATAAACAGCTCAATGCTTGAAGCACAGCGATGAGCTGCTGGCAAAACGCACAAAAGTGCTGTTTGAATTAATGATAACGAGCCCGCTGGTGCCTACCATCCCTCAGTCAGACTGCTCTATCAAATCATAGACTTAATTATAACATAATAACACACAGAAATACGAGCCTTAGGTCATTAATATGGTCGGATCCGGGAACTATCATCTCGAAAACAAGACGTTTATTCTTTCAGTGAAATACGGGACCATCTGTATTTTATCTAACGGGTGGCATCCATAAATCTAAATATTCCTGTTACATTGCACAACCTTCAATGTTATGTCATAATTCTGGCAAATTAGGCGGTCCAAACTGTTGCATATACACTGACTCTGCGTGCAATGAACGCAAGAGAAGTGACACAATTTCACCTGGTTAATATTCCTTGCTATCCTGGATTTCTTTTAGAAAGATATGCAGGTTTAAAAATATATATACTTCTGTGTATTGATTTTAAGAAAAGCATTGATGTTTAGGTACAGTTGTGCAACGGATTGTGCTTTTTTTGCGAATGCGCTTTTGTTAAATCATCCCCCGTTTGGTGAAGTTGGCTGTCTTTGTTAGGAAGAAATAGGCTTCACAGAGTTTGCAACGAGCCAGGTTAGCAGGCAATATTAACTAAATATACAGGTTTAAAAATATATACTTGTGTATTGATTTTAAGAAAGGCATTGATGTTTATGTTTAGGTACACATTGGAGCATGACAGTCCTTTTTCGCGAATACACACCGCATCGATTACATGCAACGCAGGACACGCTAGATAACTACACATGGTTGATGATATTACTAGTTTAACTAGTGTTTGTGATTGATTGTTTTTTATAAGATACGTTTAATGCTAGCTAGCAACTTACCTTGGCTTCTTACTGCATTTGCGTAACAGGCAGTCTCCTCGTGGAGTGCAATGTAATCAGGTGGTTAGAGCATTGGACTAGTTAACTGTAAGGTTGCAAGATTGAATCCCTGAGCTGACAAGGTAAACATCTGTCTTTCTGCCCCTGAACAAGGCAGTTAACCCACCATTCATCTAGGCCGTCATTGAAAATAAGAATGTGTTCTTAACTGACTTGCCTAGTTAAAATAAGGATAAATAAAGGTGTAAAAAAAACCAATAACAATTTCCGATTGTTATGAAAACTTGCAATTAATCGGTTAATCCGATTAATCGGTCGACCTCTAATACACAATATCGGGTAAAGTACGTTGAAATTAAGTTTGTTCAACATTCTGACTTGTAATGGGACTGTTTGGGAATGCTGAGCCTACATGTTAGAGACGAGTGTACGTATTTTACTCTTGGATTCTTAAAGAGGCTAAGGTTGGTTATGAGACTGTTTGATTGCTGCACTAGCAGAGACATTTGAGCTCACTCTTGCTCTCTCACCCTCTCTCTAATCCTACAACAAAGAACCCCAATAACTAGGTCATGTTCATTAGGCACCAAAACCGAAGAAAACAGTCTGAAACAGGGAGGGCCTACCAGGACTTGTCCAATAAGTATTGCACATTTTCTGTTTCAAATGTTTAGCTACAGTTTGCCATAATAACTCTACCTGGGTTTCCTTTTGATATGAACCTAGTGATCCATTCAGTCATATGTCAAGTATATAGAGACGCAGATAAGTCTTTAAATGTTGTTGCATAATTACGCTGTTCCTTACCTTAACAGGGGAGACCATGTCAGCAACATCATGACAGACAGGGAAGAGGCGCTTTAGCATCCTGACCACAAGGTAAGGAGCCATGGATGTGTTACAGCAGCTACCTTCTCCTGAGCACCTTGAACAGGTGAATGGGGAGACTAGGACAGGCCCGCAGCCCCTATGTGGCCCAAACTCTCCACATCCCCTGGACACGGCAGCTGATGATATATGGACTGCAAGGGAGGTGGAGGCAGTGGCCCCTGACTTTGGAGGGTTGACGGACCTGCAGGAGCTGGGGGTTGAGGAGGGTGAAGGCAGTGGGGTGGAGAGGCCGAGGTCCCCCATCTCGAGGGTATCATGGAATGGGACTGGCAGTCAACAGAATGGAGAGAATGGAGGAGGGGAAGAGGAGGGACTGGAGAAGGACAAGACTAGCTACAGCAGACAAGACAGTCCTGCTGCTGATAACAACTATACAGGTAAAAGAGAGTAAATTAAGTACATGTCGTTGGTTATATTTGAAATAATACGCTAAGTGGGATGTGATATGCTTCACTGTAATATTTTGGACTGATCGTGAATACATCAGCAGACCAGAGCAAATGGGTATGGCCTGGTCCCAGATCAGTTTGAGCTGGTAATAAGAGTCTCTCGTACGACAATCAGATGGGTGTTGTCTCTCTGTGTGCCAGACCTGTCTCACACGTCGTCTCCCTCGCTGTCGGAGCAGCTGCGTCTGGGACGGGATGAGGCCACAGTCCCTGGTATCAACGTGGAGTGTAGGATCTGTGCTGACAAAGCTTCAGGGTTCCACTACGGTGTGCATGCCTGCGAGGGCTGCAAGGTGAGAGATTTCACAAGTCTACCAATGGGGCTTAATAATCAGAAAACAATTGTGCTTAATGTTCTTAGGTCTTAAATCCTGGAGGTTTTGTCATGGCTGCTAACAGCCTCAACCTGACCTGAGCTTAGCTTCAGTTTAGTTTGTGTCCTATGTTGCAGCATTCCAGTCCGGTAGCCCTTTCCTGCAGTCAAATGACCAAGTGGCCTCATGGGTGGAATGTTATTAATATCTTTTTTTTAAACATTATTTTAAATAACCCGTCAATCCGGTCTTTCAATGTCCCAACAGTTTTGTTTTATTTCAGTTTTCTGTGCTGTATATAAAGTGTAATATTGGGATGCAAACTTAATAATGAATACATTTCAACTATACAGTGGGGCAAAAAAGTATTTAGTCAGCCACCAATTGTGCAAGTTCTCCCACTTAAAAAGATGAGAATTTAAATTTTCATCATAGGTACACTTCAACTATGACAGACAAAATGAGAAAAAAATATCCAGAAAATCACATTGTAGGATTTTTAATGAATTTATTTGCAAATTATGGTGAAAAATAAGTATTTGGTCAATAACAAAAGTTTATCTCAATACTTTGTTATATTCCCTTTGTTGGCAATGACAGAGGTCAAACGTTTTCTGTAAGTCTTCACAAGGTTTTCACACACTGTTGCTGGTATTTTGGCCCATTCCTCCATGCAGATCTCCTCTAGAGCAGTGATGTTTTGGGGCTGTTGCTGGGCAACACGGACTTTCAACTCCCTCCAAAGATTTTCTATGTGGTTGAGATCTGGAGACTGGCTAGGCCACTCCAGGACCTTGAAATGCTTCTTACGAAGCCACTCCTTCGTTGACCGGACGGTGTGTTTGGGATCATTGTCATGCTGAAAGACCCAGCCACGTTTCATCTTCAATGCCCTTACTGATGGAAGGGGGTTTTCACTCAAAATCTCACGATACATGGCCCCATTCATTCTTTCCTTTACACGGATCAGTCGTCCTGGTCCCTTTGCAGAAAAACAGCCCCAAAGCATGATGTTTCCACCCCCATGCTTCACAGTAGGTATGGTGTTCTTTGGATGCAACTCAGCATTCTTTGTCCTCCAAACACGACGAGTTGAGTTTTTACCAAAAAGTAATATTTTGGTTTCATCTGACCATATGACATTCTCCCAATCTTCTTCTGGATTATCCAAATGCTCTCTAGCAAACTTCAGACGGGCCTGGACATGTACTGGCTTAAGCAGGGGGACACGTCTGACACTGCAGGATTTGAGTCCCTGGGGGCGTAGTATGTTACTGATGGTAGGCTTTGTTACTTTGATCCCAGCTCTCTGCAGGTCATTCACTAGGTCCCCCCATGTGGTTCTGGGATTTTTGCTCACCGGTCTTGTGATCATTTTGACCCCACGGGGTGAGATCTTGCGTGGAGCCCCAGATCGAGGGAGATTATCAGTGGTCTTGTATGTCTTCCATTTCCTAATAATTGCTCCCACAGTTGATTTCTTCAAACCAAGCTGCTTACCTATTGCAGATTCAGTCTTCCCAGCCTGGTGCAGGTCTACAATTTTGTTTCTTGTGTCCTTTGACAGCTCTTTGGTCTTGGCCATAGTGGAGTTTGGAGTGTGACTGTTTGAGGTTGTGGACAGGTGTCTTTTATACTGATAAATTCAAACAGGTGCCGTTAATACAGGTAACGAGTGGAGGACAGAGGAGCCTCTTAAAGAAGAAGTTACAGGTCTGTGAGAGCCAGAAATTTGTTTGTAGGTGACCAAATACTTATTTTCCACCATAATTTGCAAATAAATTCATTAAAAATCCTACAATGTGATTTTCTGGATTTTTTTTCTCATTTTGTCAGTCATAGTTGAAGTGTATCTATGATGAAAATTACAGGCCTCTCATCTTTTTAAGTGGGAGAACTTGCACAATTGGTGGCTGACTAAATACTGTTTTGCCCCACTGTATACTTTTATTTCAAGGTAGATTTGTTTGACTACCACTCTGTGTGACCCTAATTTAGCCCACTGCAGTAAAATGTTATAAACCTGCAACTCAAGTTCAATGGCCATAATGTGTGACTTGTGGTGAATGCAGTGTTATATCTGTCTTTCCTGTAATGCCTTCAATTGTAAATAAACTGAACTCGCTTGCTCCCTCTCCCCTGTGCGTGTCAATTGGTCTAGGGCTTCTTCCGGCGGACCATTCGGATGAAGCTGGAGTACGAGCGCTGTGAGAGAGCCTGTAAGATCCTGAAAAAGAACCGTAATAAGTGCCAGTACTGCCGCTTCCAGAAGTGCCTGGCCCTGGGCATGTCCCATGACGGTGAGAGGAGACCGTTAATGGGTCTTTCAGGGTCTGGAAATACTTGATCCTTTTACAGATTAAGGGCCAGTATCGCAGACGCAGATAAAGCCCTGGACTGAATGGAGGATCTTAATCTGTGTTTTGAAAACTGTCCCTAAGAACTACTGATAATGTGTTTCAATATTAACAATATTAATTTATGAAACTCTTGAACCTCATTTTGGTGGGGCTATACAGTGCATTTGAAAAGTACAACCTTATTCTAAAATATATAAATATTTTTAATACACCATAATGACAAAGAAAAACATGTTTTTTGAAATGTATTAAAAATAAAAACTGATATCACATTTACATAGTATTCAGACCCTTTACTCAGTACTTTGTTGAAGCAACTTTGGCAGCGATTAGCCTCAAGTGTTCTTGGGTATGATGCTACAAGCTAGGCACACCAGCATTTGGGGAGGTTTTCCCATTCTCTGCAGATCCTCAAGTTTTGTCAGGTTGGATGGGGAGCTTCAGAGCACAGCTATTTTTATGTCTCTCTAGAGATGATTGATCAGGTTTAAGTCCGGCCTCTGGCTGGGCCACTCAAGGACATTCAGAGACTTGTCCCGAACCCACTCCTGCGTTGTTTTGGCTGTGTGCTTAGGGTCGTTGTCCTTTTGGAAGGTGAACCTTCACCCCCAGTCTGAGGTCCTCAGCGCGCTGGAGCAGGTTTTCATCAATTATTTATTTTACTTTGCTACATTAATCTCTCCCTCGATCCTGACTAGTCTCCAAGTCCCTGCTGCTAAAAAACATCCCCACAGCATGATGTTGCCACCACCATGCTTCACCGTAGGGATGGTCCCAGGTTTCTAACAGATGTGATGCTTGGAATTCTGTTCAGTCTTGATTTTATATGACCAAAGAATCTTGTTACTCGTGGTCTGAGAGTCCTTTAGGTACCTTTTGGCTAACTCCAAGCTGGCTGTCATTTGCCTTCTACCGAGGAGTGGCTTCCGTCTGACCACTCTACCATAAAGGCCTGATTGGTGATGGTTGTTCTTCTGGAAGGTTCTCCCATCTCCACAGAGGAACTGTCAGAGTAACCACCGGGTTCTTGGTCACCTCCCTGACTAAGGCCCTTCTCCCCCGATTGCTCAGTTTGGCCGGGCGTCCAGCTCTAGGAAGAGTGTCGGTAGTTCCAAACTTCTTCCATTTAAGAATGATGGAGGCCACTGTGTTCTTGGTGACCTTCAATGCTGCAGAAATGTTTTTGTACCCTTCCCCAGATCTGTGCTTCGACACAATCCTGTGTCGGAGCTCTACGGACAACTCCTTTGACCTCATGGCTTGGTTTTTGTGCTGACATGCACTGTCAACTATGGGACCTTTTATATAGACAGGTGTGTGCCTTTTCCAAATCATGTCCAATCAATTAAATTTACCACAGGTGGACTCCAATCAATTTGTAGAAACATCTCAAGGATGATCAATGGAAACAAGATGCACCTGAACTCTTATTTAGAGTCTCATAGCAAAGGGTCTGAATACTTATGCCAATAAGGTATTTCAATTTTTATTTTTTACAGATATTTTTTACATATTTCTAAAAACCTGTTTTTGCTTTGTCATTATGGGGTATTGTGTGTAGATTGATGAGGAAAACAATACATTTAATTTTAGAATAACAAAATGTGGGAAAAGTCAAGGGGTCTGAATACTTTCCAAATGCACTGTACAGCTTTCGATGCTAATGCTACTGTCTACCCAGTGATCTAATATGGCTGTATGCATGATGCTAAACTGTCTTTGTCTGTTTCACCTTCAATGCGAACACTACCGGTACTCTGCCTGTTCGCCCGGCAGCGATCCGGTATGGGCGTATGCCGGGGGCTGAGAAGAAGAAGCTAGTGGCTGGCCTGCTAGCGGAGGAGCTGGACCCCCACCACCTTGGTGGCTCAGACCTCAAGACCCTGGCTAAACAGGTGTACCAAGCCTACCTGAAGAACCTCATTATGACCAAGAAGAAAGCCCGCAGCATCCTCACCGGCAAGACCAGCTGCACATCGGTACGCTCACTCTTATGTAAATATACACTGAGTGTGAACATTAGGAACACCTTCTCTTTCCGTTACAGACTGACCAGGTGAATGCTACGATGACTTATTGATGTCACCTGTTAAATCCACTTTAATCAGTGTAGATGAAGGGGAGGAGACAGGTTAAAGAATGATTTTTAAGCCTTGTGGCAATTGAGACATGGATTGTGTATGTGTGCTATTCAGAAGGTGAATGGGCAAGACAAAATATCAAAGTGCCTTTGAACGAGGTGTGGTGGTAGGTGCCAGGCGCACCTGTTTGAGTGTGTCAAGAACTGCAACGTTGTTGGATTTTTCACGCTCAACAGTTTCCCGTGTGTATCAAGAATGGTCCACCACCCAAAGGACATTAAGCCATCTTGACACAACTGTGGGAAGCATTGGAGTCAACATGGGCCAGTATCCCTGTGGAACGCTTTCGACACCTTGTAGAGTCCATGCTCAACATTTTGAGGCTGTTTTGAGGGCAAAAGGAGGGTGCAACTGAATATTAGGAAGGTGTAACTAATATTTTGTACACTCAGTGTTGATGCCCTTGATAAAGATTAGCAAAAAAGACTATAAAATAAATAATACAAATACTGAGCTATATTGTATGCTCCAAAACATTTGGAAATTTAGTTTATTTTATACTAATACAATTGCTCAGTTTTAAAAAAAAAAAGAAAAAAAAAGGTGGTTGTAAAAATTATTGGCGGGTGCCTATAATTTTGACCACCATCCTTTTTTTCACCTCCCCTGGCGAGGGTAATGACAGGATTTTTCTATAATGTTTTTATGAGATTGGAGAACACATTGCGAGAGATCTTAGACCATTCCTCCATACAGAATATTTCCAGATCCTTGATATCCTTCGTCTGCACTTATGGACTGCCCTCTTCAATTCAAACAACAGGTTTTTAATGGGTCCAAAGTCCAAAGACTGAGATGGCCATTGCCAAATTATGATTTTGTGGTCAATTAATAATTTCTTTGTGGATTTTGATGTGTGCTTGGGGTTACTGTCTTGCTGGAAGATCCACTTCCAGCAAGCTCAGAGGGGTTGTTGTGTATGTTTATGGTCATAACTCACATCATTGGTTCAGCTTGGAAGGAGCACAGACAAAGGATATCAAGGATCTGGAAAGATTCTGTATGGAGGAATGGTCTAAGATCTCTCCCAATGTGTTCTCCAATCTCATAAAACATAATAGAAAAGGGCTCAGTGTCATTATCTTCACAAGGGTAGGGTGATAGAGTACTGAAAAATGGTGCCAATCATTTTAACCCTTATCTTTTGGGGTATTTTTATTTTTAGTATAAAATAATATATGCACGTAATGTAGCTAGCTGTATTTGTATTATTTATTTTATACAGTCTTTTTTGCTAATCTTTATCAACGGTGCCAATAATTTTGGACCTGACAGTGCATGGGTATTGGTTACACCTCCGGTTAAAACCTTTAGAACACACTCTCTGAGCTTGATTATGAGGAAGACTTTTCTGGTTGCACCAAGGTAGGATACGCCTTCCAAGCTGAACCAATGATGTTTATGGTCATAACTCACAACAACCCCTCTGAACTTGGATGAGGGGGAAGGCTTTTCTGGTTGCACCAATGTAGATGCATATTACTAGTAACCTCCTCATAGAAAGAAAGATTTAGTGGCTGATTATTTGTAGAGCTCTTTAGTTTTTAATTAGCCTCTTATCAATCTGTTTTTCGTAATGAGTTTTAACTTGTCATTAACAATTACATATAGTTTGTTTTTTAAAGAAAAGGAAGACCAGACTGTTAAAAGATGAATGCTTTCTCTTTCTCTCCCCCGGCAGCCATTTGTGATCCATGATGTGGACACCCTGTGGCAAGCAGAGAGTGGTCTAGTGTGGAACCAGTTAATCCCGGGAGCGCCCCTCACAAAGGAGATAGGGGTACACGTGTTTTACCGCTGTCAGTGCACCACGGTGGAGACGGTACGAGAGCTAACTGAGTTCGCCAAGAACATCCCAGGGTTTGTGGATCTCTTCCTCAACGACCAGGTATGGCATGGACCACAGTCTTCTCAACAGAGCTTGCTAACGCTTGTCTTTTTTTCTTTTTTTTTTAAGGGGTGGATCAGCTTTAATATTGTGGATAGATTGTTGATTCCATCAATGTAATTGTCTGCATCATTTCCAATCCCCCATATATATATATATATATATATATATATATATATATATATATATATGCCTGAAGGTACCACTTTCATCTGTACAAACAATAGTACACAAGTATAAACACCATGAGACCACACAGCCGTCATGCCACTCAGGAAGGAGACGCGTTCTGTCTCCTAGAGATGAACATACTGTGGTGCAAAAAGTGCAAATCAAATCAACAACAGTGAAGGATCTTGTAGAGATGCTGGAGGAAACTGGTACAAAAGTGTATATATCCACAGTAAAACGAGTCCTATATCGACAAGCAAGGAAGAAGCCACTGTTCCAAAACCGCCATAAAAAATCTAGACTACGGTTTGCACCTGCACATGGGGACAAAGATTGTAATTTTTGGAGAGATGTCCTCTGGTCTGATGAAACGAAAATATAATTGTTTGGCCATAATGACCATCGTTATGTTTGGAGGAAAAAGGGGAGGCTTGCAAGCCGAAGAACACCATCCCAACCATGAAGTACGGGGTGGCAGCATCATGTTGTGGGGGTGCTTTGCTGCAGGAGGGACTGGTGCACTTCACAAAATAGATGGCATCATGAGGTAGGAAAATTATGTGGATATATTGAAGCAACATCTCAAGACATCAGTAAAAGCTTGGTCGCAAATGGGTCTTCCAAATGGACAATGACCCCAAGCATACTTTGAAAGTTGTGGCAAAATGGCTTCAGGACAACAAAGTCAAGGTATTGGAGTGGCCGTCACAAACCCTGACCTCAAACCTGTAGAAAATGTGTGGGCAGAACTGAAAAAGCATGTGCGAGCAAGGAGGCCTTCAAACCTGACGCAGTTACACCAGCTCTGTCAGGAGGAATGGGCCAAAATTCACCCAACTTATTGTGGGAGGTTTGTGGAAGGCTACTCGAAACATTTGACCCAAGTTAAACCATTTAAAGGCAATGCTACCAAATACTCATTGAGTGTATGTAAACTTCCGACCCACTGGGAATGTGCTGAAAGAAATAAAAGCTGACATAAGTCATTCTCTCTACTATTATTCTGACATTTCACATTCTTAAAATAAAGTGGTGTTCCTAACTGACCCAAGGCGGGGAATTTTTACTAGGATTAAATGTCAGGAATTGTGAAAAACTGAGTTTAAATGTATTTGTGTAAGGTGTATGTAAACATCCGATTTCAACTGTACATACATACAAATTATGCTTTACAGCGAAAACAATATAAGTGTTTGTGTAAGTTTATCGATATACTAACAAAACATGTACACCTAGCGGCAGGTAACTTGGTCACGAAAATCAGAAAAGCAATCAAATGAATCGTTTACCTTTGATGATCTTCAGATGTTTTCACTCACGAGTCTCCCAGTTAGACAGCAAATGTTCCTTTTGTTCCATAAATATATTTTTTATATCCAAATACCTCCGTTAGTTTGATGCGTTATGCCCAGGAATCCACCGGAAATAGCGGTCACGACAACGCAGACAAAAATTCCAAATAATATCCATAATATCAACAGAAACATGGCAAATGTTTTTTATAATCAATCCTCAAGGTGTTTTTCAAATATCTATTTGATAATATATCAACCGGGACAGTTGGCTTTTCACTAGGACCGGGAGGAAAAATGGCTACCTCTCTGTTTTGCGCAAAAATTGGTTGCAAGAATTTTGTATCATTTAAATGGGAAAATTTGAAGTTTTGAATCCGGCGTTGTTTTGCGTTATCAATTCAAAAACCATGTGCCATGGAATCTGTACATCACAAATCTCTTCCCAACTATTTTGCAATTTATTTGGCACAGCTGTCAATTTTTTGGTCCTTAAATGAAATTGATGTGACAAATTAACATATACAATTTTCTTTAACCATTTATGGTCTTTAATGCAGGGCTGACAGACAAGTTCCTTACTTTTTCCCCCTTCCATTTGCCTCTTCCATTTTTATGCAATTAGTTGGTTGTAATTTTGGGTAGAGCAGACATTTCCATATTTCTGTGTTAGCTGCACGTGTGACAACTCCACCAGTCCTATTTATGATATAATTTACAAAAATTATACCTTTTTTTGAGATCATTTATTTACTTTGGGATTTGTATACCGAGTATGTCCACATCCCTGTCAGACTGTTTTATTGGTAAACTACACAGTAATGTAGAAGCTGATTTTTTTTGTATTTTTTTTAGTAACCCAATACGTAATATTTACTTATCATAATTTGGTTTTAATCCAGAGAAATTAGCAGAAGTATCCAGATCCTCTATGAGGCTGTGGAGGGATCCAAATTGTGGATTTGAAAGAAAACAACATGAATCATCAACGTACAATGACACCTTTGTTTTTAAGCCTCGGATTTCTAATCCCTTAATATTATTGTTGGATCTAAATTTGACAGCTAAATTCGATGGCAATAATAAATAGATATGCCGATAGTGGACAACCTTGTTTTACTCCTCTTGGCAGTTTAAAACTTTCTGAGATGTAGCCATTATTTACTATTTTGTACCTAGGGTTATGAAACGTAACTTTAACACATTTTATAAGAGATTCTCCAAAATTGAAATATTATAGGCATTTATATATAAACTCCAGTCATACTTTATCAAAAGCCTTTTCAAAATCAGCTATGAAACCAGTTCTGGTTTCCCTGATATTTCATGTGTTTCCAGCACTTGTCTTATCTCCAATGTATTGTCCATGTAAAAAACCTGTCTGACTAGAATGAATAATATCTGACAAAACCTTTTTTAATTCTCTGCGCCAAGCATTTAGCTAAACATTTTGCATCACAACTCTGAAGTGTAAGAGGCCTCCAATTTTTTAAATGGACTGGATCTTTATATATACAATTTGGATCCTGTTATAGTAATAATGAAATCAGACCTTCTTGTTGTGTGTCTGATAATATACCGTTTATATAGGAGTTGTTAAAACATGCTAATAATGGTCCTCTGAGTATATCTGGTCCTCTGGAGTTTTCCCAGCCTTAAAGCTTTAATTGCATCAAGAAGTTCCTTCTCTAATTTGGCCTTCAAATGAGTCTTTCTGTACAGATGTTCATTTTAAATTATTAATTGGGGAAAAAATATTATAATTAGCTTCGGTTAGTGGAGATGGAGGATACTGAAATGAAAACATTTTTGAAGTACTTCCTCTTTCAAAATATCATTCGGTGAATCATGCGTGACTCCACTTGTAAGAAGTTTCAATTAAAAAAAATGGTAGTATTTCTATGTTGATTTTTTTTAAATATAATTTGGTGCATTTTTTCCCCCATATTCTATCCAGTTCGCTCTATTTTTATAATATATTACACTGGATCTTTCTTGAATAAGTTCCTCCAGTTCTTTTTGTTTTTCCTCATTTACTCTGTGCCTCTACAGTTTTTATTGCTATCTACCTGTACTGTTAGTCCTTCAATTACCTTTGTTAATATGGACTCTTGATCTAAATTGCTTTTGTTGTATAGATGAGTACTGAATTGCATGGCCTCTAAAGGCATATTTTAAAAGTGTCCCATACAAAAAGGGGATATGTTGTACCTATGTTATGTCGGGGGGAAAAACTAAAAAAAGCAACCTTGTCTTTTCACTTATTGATTGTCAACTTAATTTCTTGTCACTCAGTGAAATGTACTGACAGTAATGTAGAAATATCTCCCATAGTTATACGATGAAATCCTCATGCATTTTCTTTTGTCAATTGTTCAAACTGCTGTTAATGGCACTTTTACTTTGGTGTAGAATTCATTTTCTCCCCTATTTACCTGCCTGCTTCCATCAGGTGACACTACTGAAGTATGGTGTCCACGAGGCCATCTTTGCCATGCTGCCCTCCCTCATGAACAAAGATGGCCTCCTGGTGGCCAACGGGAAGGGCTTTGTGACCCGGGAGTTCCTGAGGAGCCTCCGTAAACCCTTCAGTGAGATCATGGAGCCCAAGTTTGAGTTTGCTGTGAAGTTCAATGCTCTGGAGCTGGATGACAGTGACCTGGCTCTGTTTGTGGCCATTATCATCCTGTGTGGAGGTATGGTATACTTTTGTACTAGTAGTATCACAGTAACTCTGACATTAGTACTGTTCTCCCCAAATAACCCTGGCTCTAATGTTGTTCGTAGCCGCTATTATCCTGTCTGGAGTTGAGGGGGAGCTCTTTCTCATTCATCTTTCCCTCGATTCCTGGTATCCTCTCTCCTCACCTCTTTCGCAAAACACATTGGAGAATAAGATATGGTCCAATATGGTTGAGAAGGTGAGGAGATAGGATGCGTGGAGTCACGGAAAGCTTTTAGTGAGGTTGTGCTGTGAGTTGGCAGCTCTGTTGTGCTGTGAGTTGGCAGCTCTGTCACGTCTGTGGTCTACCCATCTAACTATTCTCGATCTATCTGCAGACCGCCCAGGTCTAATGAACGTGAAGCAGGTCGAACAGAGTCAGGACGGTATTCTCCAGGCCTTGGACCAGCACCTGCAGGCCAACCACCAGGACTCCCTCTACCTCTTCCCCAAGCTGCTGAACAAGATGGCCGACCTCAGACAGCTTGTCACAGAGAACGCCCTGCTGGTGCAGAAGATCAAGAAGACAGAGTCGGAGACCTCTCTGCACCCTCTACTACAGGAGATCTATAAGGACATGTACTGACGGGACTAAACCAGACTGAACATGTACTGACTGGGCTAAACCAGACTGAACTGAACTGGACTGGGACTTCTGCTAGGGCAGGATTTCTACAAGGACATGTACTCGTCTCCTCAAAAGTAGTGCACAACATAGGGAATAGGTTGTCATTTCGGACACACCCCTAGTCTGAGACCTCATTGCTCCCGCTACTGCAGGAGCTCAACAAGAACATGACTGGACACAGTGGCCTAAACCGGACTAACTCGGACTAGACTTTGTTGCATCTGCTCCTACAGGAATTGGACTAAACCAGATTTAACAGGATCGGACCGTACCTTGCTGCACTCTCTACTGTAGGAGATCTATAAAGACATTCATGTACTAGTCCTCCTCATAAGCAAAGCCACACTGTTCAATTCAATACTTTATTGTCCCCTTAGAGCAAACCCTGACTTAGCAAATAGTGTCCCCTTAGAGCAAATACTGACTGTAGTTGACAGCAATAGGTTTACATAATGATGTTATGTATATATTAATGTACAATACCAATCAAATGTTTGGACACACCTACTCATTCCAGGGTTTTTCTTTATTTTTACTATTTTCTATATTGTAGAATAATAGTTTAGACATCAAAACTATGAAATAACACACATGGAATCATGTAGTAACCAAAAAAGTGTTAATCAAATCAAAATATGTTTTAAATTTGAGATTCTTCAAAGTAGCCACCCTTTGACAGCGTTGCACACTCTTGGCATTCTCTCAAACAGCTTCATGAGGGAGTCACCTGGAATACATTGCAATTAACAGGCGTGCCTTGTTAAAAGTTAATTTGTGGAAATTCTTTCCTTAATGCGTTTTAGCTAATCAGTTGTGTTGTGACAAAGTAGGAGTGGCAAGAACAGCCATCATCAAGTGCTATGATGAAACTGGTTCTCATGAGGACCGCCACAGGAAAGGAAGACCCAGAGTTACCTCTGCTGCAGAGGAGAAGTTCATTAGAGTTAACTGCACCTCAGATTGCAGAGCAAATAAATGCTTTACAGAGTTCAAGTAACAGACACATCTCAACATCAACTGTTCAGAGGAGACTGCGTGAATCAGGCCTTCATGGCTGAATTGCTGCAAAGAAACCACTACTAAAGGATACCAATAAGAAGAATATACTTTCTTGGGGCAAGAACACGAGCAATGGACATTAGACCGGTGGAAATCTGTCCTTTTGGTTCCAAGCGCCATGTCTTTGTGAGACGCGGAGTAGGTGAACGGATGAGCTCTGCATGTGTGGTTCCAACCGTGAAGCATGGAGGAGGAGGTGTGAGGGTGCTTTGCTGGTGACGCTCAGTGATTTATTTAGAATTCAGGGCCCACTTAACCAGCATGGCAACCGAAGCATTCTGCAGTGATACGCCATCCCATCTGGTTTGGGCTTAGTGGGACTATCATTTGTTTTCAACAGGACAATAACCCAAAACACACCTCCAGGCTGTGTAAGGGCTATTTGACCTAGAAGGAGAGTGATGGAGTGCTGCATCAGATGACCTGGCCTCCACAGTCCCCCGACCTCAACCAAATTGAGATGGTTTGGGATGAGATGGATCGCAGAGTGTAGGAAAAGCAGCCAACAAGTGCACAGCATATGTGGAAACTCCTTCAAGACTGTTGGAAAAGCATTCCTCATGAAGCTGGTTGAGATAATGCCAAGAGTGCAAAGCTGTCATCATAGCAAACGGTGGCTACTTTGAAGAATATAAAATATTATTTGATTTATCGTTTCATACACTACACTTTTTTTGGTTACTACATGATTCCATGTGTTATTTCATAGTTTTGATATCTTCGCTATTATTCTACAATGTAGAAAATAGTACAATTAAAGAAAAACCCATGAATGAGTAGGTGCTGCTGTAGGGATTTCGCTAATGGAGGTAACACTAACACTAATGGAGGTACGAGACCAATTATGTAGACCTCTTCTTCCAGAGTAATGTTGTGAATGGGTACTACTACCCTAATTGAGTCTGTTGCCAAAACCTGGCAAACCTTTTTTTAACAGGTTTCACTTCACATTATGAGTAAAATGTTGTTGTCTCATGAATGCATTTGGAGGTTTTCTGTTAAGGAAATTGTTAATTCAGGTTACAAAGTATTTATAAGTTCTAAAGAGACTATATAGAAGTTGCTTAACAACATGGTGCAGGTCAAAAGGAAAACGGGATGGTGCAGGTCAAAAGGAAAACGGGATGGTGCAGGTCAAAAGGAAAACGGGATGGTGCAGGTCAAAAGGAAAACGGGATGGTGCAGGTCAAAGGAAAACGGGATGGTGCAGGTCAAAAGGAAAACGGGAAATGGATGTTAATCAATATGGATAGTGTTAGAGTTCGAAAAACTAGTTATTAACATAAACTTGAGCCTCTACCTTTCCTTGGTTATACTGTATTCAACTGAATATTGGTTAACATTTTCATACTTCTCTCAGAATTGTTTCATACACTACTGGTACTGTTAGCAGTAGAGCAATTATTTTAGGGAATTTAATTGTAGTTAGGGAATAAAAAAAAGTTAATGAATAATGTTCACCAGAATAATGGTGGTAATTTTGTTAGATTGTACAGATGTGTGCTCTTTGGTTTATCCAAGGTACCTAAGTGGTGAGTTGTAATGTTATAATATACCTGGGTACACAAATTAAAATATATAGATAATTATGACAACTAATGACAAAGTCTTATGTAAGTTTTTAAGGCTGTCATCTTTCAGTGAGCATCGGTTATGGACAGGTACCACTGTGAAATGTGACTACTACCCCCAACATGTTTTCTAAAATACTGAAGTAATATTTTCTAGATGAGTTTGGCCTTTTACTTTGAGAGGTGTGATTCTGTATCTAATCTAGATGAATGGAGAACCAGCAAAGGACCAGTCCTTAAACCTTAGTGTATTACTTACATTACTGGTACATGTAATGTAGTGGTGCCTGCCTATCTTACCACGACTCAGGACAGACAACGTGGCTGCTTTGTGGATTAAAGATATGTCTGGCATAATACATTTGGATGATGAGAGATGAATATCAAGACCAAAATCACACATTTGAACTCTGCATCCACTCAGGACTATAATGTACAACACTGAACAAACTACTTTTTCAAGGATTTTATGTATTCTATCTACAATTTCATTATTGTTTCTAGGTCTGCACTCTCTGGGGTTGGAACTTTAATAAATGCAAATAGCAAATAAAAAGTGTTTTATGTAAAGTTGTAGAACTCAACTACCTCATGAAATTGGTGACACCTATGAACGCTCTGCATATTGGAAGTACATTGTACATAAAGTGAGACTAAAATGTTTTCCAATTGCAGTATATGTAGCTAATGTATATAGTATGTATTCACAAATTTTCCCCCAAAAGTAAGTTTGTAAGTTTTATCAGTGTCCTTTTGTGAGGCCAAATTTTGTTAGAGGCACTTGAGATAGAATATTCTATTGTTCCCAATTTATCTCCAGTTGAAACAGTTTTTCAAGATATCAGAATGGCAAAACCTCTGTGAAGGCAATCGTTATTTTTGTGACTTCGCCCAAATAATGAACCGATACAAGTTGCAGCACTTTAATAGTTTTTGTACATGATTGTGTCTCAATGTTTGTATTTAATATGCATTTGATATACTGCTTTTTATTACAAAGGTAATCTCAAAGACTAGTACATTCCAGTAAATTATCATATGCAATATTTTAATGAGACATTTACAGTTATTGATACATTTATGCTTAATTAGGGTGGTGTTCCTATTGGTCGGATGTGATGTTTGATCATGGCTTTTTTTTGCGGATTCGATTATGCTGAGCTACAGGGTGCCGGTCTATTACCCGTGACGCGAACGGGCAAAAGCTGTGAGGAAGGAACGCCACTCTCAAATCGATCAGTGATCTGCGCTGCTTGGTCATGTCAACAAGGCAGCATGGCGCATCGTCCAGGACCATACCTCTCTTTTCCATTTAAAATGTGTTTGCAGTTTCAAACTAGTTTTCATCGGGAAGGCAGATACATATTTTGAAAAGCTATCGATGTTGCATATGAAAACAGAATCGTACTCACGTACGAATTACGTCACTTTTGTTTTGAGCCGACTTCGCAGTGGACTTTGAACGGGGCACCTGGCTCACGACATGAAGCTGCCCGATTCCTTCTCCCGGTGCAAAACACGTCTACCCGGGCCAGATTAATCGAATCCCCCATTGGTTCCTTTCCTAATTGGATAGATAGGAAAGTAACGCCCACTTTCTATTTTGCTGAAAAGTTTATAGCTAGTGTTTTTGAGGGGGGGGGGTAATAACCTCAACAAGACGCAGGCCACAAAATGGAGTCAGATATAGGGCAATCTTCGCATTTTCGTAGTGGTGTGACTTGTAGGTATGCATCCCAAAATGAACTTGTTTCATATGGCCTTGAATGCGATTTGTTTGAAAGAACTGTGTGACTAAATGCAATTCATTTGTTCAGTACTAGGCCTACAATTCATCTTCCTCTGAAAATGTTCTGCTGCACAGGGCACTTTTTTGTTGTCGTTGGCTGCTGCACAGGTCTTGACTATTGTTTGCCGACTTGTTATATTTGAATAACATGAACAAAAGTGAAGTTGTGGTGGAGCACGAGGCATGGTGTATGTGACGTAGTATGTTAACCGCTTGTGTGCCATTTGCTGTAGTCGGGTCTTGAAAAACAAAGACGACTTTTATTTGACAAGCAATAATGGAACAATATGGGTTTCCGTACCATGACTCTTATGAACGTCCTTCAATTAATAGAAAGATTTGCAGGTATGTTTTTTTTGGTTTGAGAACTGGGTCGGGTTTCGCAAACACAGCCCATCTATTCTGAAAAAAAATGGTTTAGTCTTCGATTAACCTAACGCGCACTAGGCGTGTCTTGATCTGTTGCAATGATGTTTACATCCGGTTGTAGCGCACACAAGTTCTTGTACGACTAAAGCATAATGACTCTTAAGAGCAGTTATTGATTTGACGTTAATTGGAAATCGTTATAACTACACTTTTGAGATGTCGTTGCTATGGACTTCATTGCCTCTAGTTGCTAACTAGCTAGCTAACGCGTAACTAACATGTTCGGTTAAAAGGGTTCGAACCCCGGTCACTACACACCCACATCGAGAAGAGCATGAGCTTGTCTTGCAGTCTTGACAGGTTATATCTTTCTTTTTTTGTATGCCGAGTCTCAAATCTACAGTGAATGTGATGGTTCCATGACATCTGTTTTACAGGCAATTCTTGAACGGTTCATGCAGATTCGGTTCGCGCTGTCATTATCTACACGAGTTGCCATCAGTGTTGCCGCCGACATCCCAAATATGCAGGTACTTCCAGAAAGGTGGATGCTGGTTTGGAGATGGCTGCAGGTGAGACATTAAATTCATAATGACCTGACTTACTTAGACTACCTTATAAACCTTTACACTACCTACTTTCTGAGTCATTTAATTATGTTTTGCCTATTCTACAGATATCTCCACGTCACTGATCCTGAGGCAGCCAGTGCGGGGTTGAGTAGGAGGGGTTCAGCACCTGTGGTTCACACCCCGTGGGTTGGCCATGCACTACCAGAACGTAGAGGATCAGAGCCATCTCTACTGCAGGCACAGGGCTTCTACAGCCAAGGACGCCGGGGTGCAGAGTCCATGCAGACCTATGTAGCACACCTCCAACACAACTTTGGCCGTCAGAACACTGATATCACAGAAGAGGATGTAGCCGAAGGTTCATCGCAAACTTCACCGCACCGACGGGGTATGACCTCAATTGGTCCCCTTAGCTAGGTTTTACCCTGGTATCGGGGTATACTGTTGACCTGGTTCCTGATCTGTTTGTCCAGTCTTGCAAACTCAAATGTTTGGCATTACAATGACCGTAGGGATTAGCAAGGTTGCTCAAATTGATCTGGGACTAGGATGCTGTATTGTCGTACTGTACAGAGGAATTTGACTGTATGTTAACTCAAAAAAAGAAACGTCAACTGCGTTTATTTTCAGCAAACTTAACGTGGGTAAATATTTGTATGAACATAACACGATTCAACAACCGACATAAACTGAACAAGTCCCACAGACATGTGACTAACAGAACTTGAATAATGTGTCCCTGAACAAAGGGAGGGGTCAAAATTAACAGTCAGTATCTGGTGTGGCCACCAGCACTGCAGTACTTAATGCAGCATCTCCTCCTCATGGACTGCACCAGATTTGCCAGTTCTTGCTGTGAGATGTTACCCCACTCTTCCACCGAGGCACCTGCAAGTTCCTGGACATTTCTGGGGGGAAAGGCCCTAGCCCCCACCCTCCGATCCAACAGGTCCCAGACATGCTCAATGAGATTGAGATCCGGGCTCTTCGCTGGCCATGGCAGGACACAGACATTCCTGTCTTGCAGGAAATCACGCACAGAACGAGCAGTATGGCTGGTGGCATTGTCATGTCAGGATGAGGCTGCAGGAAGGGTACCACATGAGGGAGGAGGATGTCTTCCCTGTAAAGCACAGTGTTGAGATTCCCTGCAATGACAGCCTCAATCCGATGGTGCTGTGACACACCACCCCAGACCATGACGGTCCCTCCACCTCCAAATCGTTCCCGCTTTAGAGAACAGGCCTCGGTATAATGCTCATTCCTTCGACAATAAACGCTAATCTGTCCATCACCCCTGGTGAGACAAAACTGCGACTCGTCAGTTTTTGCCAGTCCTGTCTGGTCCAGCGACAGGTTTGTGCCCATAGGTGACGTTTCTGGTGAGGCCCTGCCGTACAACGGGCCTACCAGCCCTCAGTCCAGCCTCTCAGCCTATTGCGGACAGTCTGATCACTGATGGAGGGATTGTGCGTTCCTGGTGTAACTCGGGCAGTTGTTGTTGCCGACATCCTGTACTTGTCCCGCAGGTGTGATGTTTGGCTGTCCCGAACCTGTGCAGGTGTTACACGTGGTCTGCCACTGTGAGGACGATCAGCTGCCCGTCCTGTTTCCCTGTAGCGGTGTCTCACAGTACGGATATGGCAATTTATTGCTCTGGCCACATCTGCAGTCCTCATGCCTCCTTGCAGCATGCCTAAGGCACGTTCATGCAGATGAGCAGGGACCCTGGGCATCTTTCTTTTGGTGTTTTTCAGAGTTAGTAAGAAAGGCCTCCTCTAGTGTCCTACGTTTTCATAACTGTGACCTTAATTGCCTACCTTCTGTAAGCTGTTAGTGTCTTAACGACCGTTCCACAGGTGTATGTTCATTCGTTTATGGTTCATTGAACAAGCATGGGAAACCCTTTACAATGAAGAGCTGTGAAGTTATTTGTATTTTTACAAATTATCTTTGAAAGACAGGGTCCTGGAGAAGGGACGTTTCTTGTTTTGTTGAGTTTGTGTGTGTTACAACTAAGTACTACTAATGTTCCTTTATTTGCAGCGGCGTCATCACATGCTCATGTCCCAGAGCCCCAAGCTTCAGTCCAACAGTGTCCTGAGACATCGGCCCAAACTACAGTTCCATCCAGCACACTGTCGGCTCAAGCAGGCGAATGGAGGCCTCTAGTCAATCAGCAGGTTTGTCATCGTTATGGAAATTAGGTTACTTTCTCTGCTACCTCAAGGATTTTTTATTTTTTTAATGCAATCTCAAAGTCTAGATCTAGAATATACCCAGATAGCACATGGAAATATTTAGTATTTGTTCTTTGTTTAAGGGATTCAAGTTTGTCCTAGATGCTTGTGCCACAGCTTGAAAGGTCACTGCTGCTGAATTGGATCATTTTCGGTGGCGCAGTTGGTTAATATATTGTCAAGCAGAGCGACCATGTGCCCTCTGCCTCGCCAACACACAAGTTCACCTACTGGTTAGGATGTTGAGCGTGGAAGTAATACTGCTAAGCAGCACAATGAAGCCTGTTACACTTGTTGTTAGCAGGAGCCTTCCACCCTGGAGGTAGCAGCAGAGCATGGTGCCTCCTCTGCCACTGCTGCCTTCCAGACGGCCCAGGAGCATACGGAATCCTTCAACCAAAGTAAAGATGTGACCTGTGGCATCTGCATGGAGACTGTGTACGAGAAGACCAGTGCTGAGGAGAGGCGCTTTGGCATCCTGCCCAACTGCAGCCATCCTTTCTGCCTGAGCTGCATTGTCACCTGGAGGAAAACCAAAAACTTCCATGAAGAAGTTATAAAGTAAGATGGCAGGGCAGCATAGTTTATGGCAGTATTTTTTTTTTTTTAAATGTAAAGTTGTTTTACTAAGCGTGTTCTTTTTATTTTTTTACTTGCCTGGAAGGGCTAAACATTTGTCTTCTTTCCCAAAGGAGCTGCCCACAGTGCAGAGTGAAGTCCGCATTTTACATCCCTAACAAGTACTGGGTGGAGGGACAACCAAAGGAAACCCTCATCCGTAACTTCAAAGCGAAATGCAGGTTAGCGTTTGTCATTCTGTCTAGAATTGTCAAATAGTGCTCTTTCTGGGATATTGGCTTTAAAGGAATGCGTTTCTTCCTGATTAATCAAGAATTCCTGCTATTCCTCCATTCATGTTATTGAAATGCCCCTGTCCCCTAGCCAAAATTCTGATTCTGTTGTCCTGGTCACATCCCTGTTTTTTTTTGTTTTTTTTCAGTAAAAGAAGATGTAGTTTCTTCATGCGTCATGGATGCTGTCCCTTCAAGACTGAGTGTCTCTATTGGCATGACCTGCCTCATGGCTACCGACCACCTCGCCGACGCAGATCAGCACATTCTGTAAATATTTGGCATCGCTTTTGCTTCACACACACATTTTAACATAGATACATGTAAACGGGAACAGACATTTGATATTGTGACCACTCAATGCATTTCTAAATTGCAGAAGTTTTTTTTTGTTGCTCTTTTCCAATAGCACCATGCAATGAGTCTGGATGACTTGGGCAGCCTACAACTTCTTGACTATGTCATTGCTATGACTCTGCTGGATGACTTGCTGGAGGATGAGGATGACGATGAGTTCCCCTTGTACCTGAGTGAATATGACGATTATGACCTATTCTGAGCACCACCCTGCTCCAAGGATTTGGTATGCAATGGTTGGCTAGGTCATCTACTCTAACCCAATTAAAGAAGACTGCCATTTATTCACTCACTGTCTCTCAGAACTGAAGTCCCTATATATGCTGCATATATCTGCTCTCCTGGTGGGCAAAATAATTGTTTGAGGTATAGGCCCAGCACTTGCAGACCTGTTGCTTGAAGAACTGTACCGAAGGCTAGGATTACCACTGGTTCGCTTACTAGGATTGTTAAGCCTCCCACGCTTGATATGAACAGTCCTAACAAACCACTAAACTTTTGGTTGGATCCAGGGCTGGTTGTTAGACAGGAAGATTGGTTCTTCTCTTGCTGTTGATGGCGTTGGTTCATTGCAAGTAGAGGCTGGGTTAATTGATTAGTTGGTCAATTGATTGCCCTCTGTTCCATTGGTTGGTCCTGTTTAAAAAATGTTAAAAAAAAGTGTTACTTGCCATTTGCACCATTTAGAAAGTGAGATTTTTTTTATTTTTTAGAATGTGTAGTTTATATTTTATGTCTAAATTGGAAGTATACTTTGCCTTGACCTAAGATATGGCGATTTACTCCTATAGCATCATACAAATCTTGCCATGCCTCCGGGCAATACCTTGCCCTGCCCTGCTATTTGTCTCTTGTCTGACATACTTGAAAGTGGAGGCTGCTGAGGAGAGGACGGCTCATAATAATGTGCGGGAATGGTATCAAACATATGAAAAACCATGTTTTTGATACCATTCCAGCCATTATGAGCCATTCTCCCCTCAGCAGTCTCCACTGTACTTGAGATGCTTTACTGTACTGTTGACAGGGCATGACACTCCTGTTGACGTGCTGATTGAAGACCCTAATGTCTGATTTTTATTACTTCTAACCTGTTTGTATTTGCACGCACAGAAAAGAGAATAAACATAGTTTCACAGTTTGCCTGTTTTTATTAATTGTTTTTGCTCATTCTGTCTAACCTGCTTCGGGGTTTGATGACTACCACTGTATACTGTTTTGGCTTCAGTATGACTGTTGAACACACACCAGTAACCAAGTTTGACTTGAAGCCAATAAAGTTTGTTTACACAAGCAGCCCAAATTTGATGTGTTGACCGATCTGATTTTGAAAAGATGTGAATTGGTAAAAACAACATCCCTATTGGGCTGCCTGTCTAAATACAGACGTTGCTGGCTTCATGTCACACTTGGTCATTGGGTTGATTTGTTTTAACCTTTTCATACTAAAGCCACAATCCTGTAGTGGTTGTCATCAAAACAGCTTGGTGTGGATGACTTGCACGTTTTGTATTGTGAAAGTGAATCACTTCTAATACATACAGTTAAATGGTTCTGTAGCTCCAGCCAGCAAGGGTTTGATGGATTCTCTCGGTTGTTGCTCTCTTCATGGGGGGGGCTGCCAGTGCCCTCCACGCTCTGTGGGTGTTCCAGCGACGGTCAGACCCGGACCGCTGCATCCACACTTGTCTCGACACTTTGCCAGGCAGAAATATGCCGAAACGATGGTAAATTGGAGAAATGCGGTGATAGAAAAAGTTACCAATTGTCATACTTGAGTAAAAGTAATGCCTTTAACAGAAAATGACTCATGTGAAAATCACCCAATAAAATAGAGTACAAATATTTAGTTTTAAATATACTTATGTAAAGAAAGTCAATGTATTTAAAAGTACAGAATTTCAAATTCCCTATATTAAGCAAACCAGTTGGCACCATTTAAATTTTTATTTTTTTGAAATAAAAAATTATGGACTGCCAGGGACACAACATCACTCAGACATAATTTACAAACAGTGTTTTTGTTTAGTGAGGCAGTAGGGATGACAAGAGTTGTCCTCATAAGTGCATGAATTGGAGCTTTTCCCTGTCCTGCTAGCCATTCAAAATGTAACCAGCACTTTTGGGTGTCAGGGGAAAATGTATGGAGTAAAAAGTACACTTTTGGAATGTAGTGAAGTAAAAGTAGTCAAATATTAACAGTGAAGTACAGATATCCCCAAAAATGACTTAAGTAAAACATACTTTTAAGTGCTTTACATCACTGGAGAAATTACATGTCAGAGTTTGTTCCACTAAATCTTAATGCACATGTGAAAAGCATTGAGTAGGCCTATAGCTAATATTTTCATTGTAGCTGTACACAAAACTATAGTATACTGTTTTACATTCACAACGAACAATCACCCTTAGCTATGGTCTTCTCCTCAGCAAACCAGTCTCCTTCTAACTGAGCCTTTTATCCTTCCTCCACCTCGTACTTTACAGGACCAGTATTCTCCTTCTGCTAGAATGTCTCCGGCAGGGGGAGCCTGCTCTGATTGTCCAGCTCCTGGGAGTCCCTGGCCCCTCATCACACCCCAGTGCAGAGACAGACTGAGGGGACTATGCAAGCTTCTGAGGGGTGGTGTTACGGACTGCACCTCAAATCACATTGGCTGATGCCAAATATGTATATAATACATGGGATTTAAATAACGTTTTTCAAGGACCTAAAGTTGCTTTACAATAAAACACAAACAACCAGAGATCAAAACAACGGCAGACTAAACAGCAGTTAGAAAAAAGACAAAACAGAGAAGGGGGTACCAGTATAAGTGAATATGTACTGTATGTCTCAAATCCAATCCAATTCTATTTGTCACATGAGGATCTGAGGACCCATGCCAAATCATTCAGCCTCCTGAGGGGGAATAGGTTTTGTCATGCCCTCTTCACGACTGTCTTAGTGTGTTTGGACTATGATAGTTTGTTGGTGATGTGGACACCAAGGAACTTGAAGCTCTCAACCTGTTCCACTACAGCCCCGTTGATGAGAATGGGGGCATGATCGGTCCTCCTATTCCTGAAGTCCACAATCATCTCCTTTGTCTTTATCACGTTGAGAGAGGTTGTTGTCCTGGCACCGTACGGCCAGGTCTCTGACCTCCTCCCTATAGGCTGTCTCGTCGTTGTCGGTGATCAGGCCTACCACTCTTGCATCATCGGCAAACTTGATGATGGTGTTGGAGTCTTGCTTGGCCTTGCAGTCATGGGTGAACAGGGAGTACAGGAGGGGACTGAGCACGCACCCCAGAGGGGCACCTGTGTTGAGGATCAGCGTGGCGGATGTGTTGTTACCTACCCTTACCACCTGGGGGCGGGCGTCAGGAAGTCCAGGACCTAGTTGCAGAGGGAGGTGTTTAGTCCCAGGGTCCTTAGCTTAGTGATGAGCTTTGAGGGCACTATGGTGTTGAACGCTGAGCTGTAGTCAATGAATAGCATTCTCACATAGGTGTTCCTTTTGTCCAGATGAGAAAGGGCAGTGTTGAGAGCAATAGAGATTATTCTGTGGATCTATTTGGGTGGTATTCAAATTGGAGTGGGTCTAGGGTTTCTAGGATAATGGTGTTGATGTGAGCCTTGACTAGCCTTTCGAACCACAGAGACTATGGTAGTCTGCCTGAAACATGTTGGTATTACAGACTATTACAGGTTGAAAATATCAGTGAAGACACTTGCCAGTTGGTCTCCGCATCCTCGGAGTACACATCCTCTATGTTTGAGGTGCTGTCCCTCCTGTGTCAGACTACTTCTCCCATACTGTTTCCCCTGGCATGTCTTTTCCCTCTCTGAACCCGCCTCACACTGTCTAGTCACAGCTGTAACGTCGCTATAAAATCGCTACTCCAGGCCTACCTGCCTCGGTTCTCTGTCATTTTTATTAGGTACACCAATCTATAAACGGGTCAGACCCCCTTAGCCTTCAGAACAACCTGAATTCTTTGGGGCATGGAAACATTGCTCAATTGGTATTACACCACCCAGCCTGTACCGTTGACACCAAATAGGATGGGGCCATGGACTCATGCTGCTTACGCCAAATCCTGACTTTGCCACCAGCATGACGCAACAGGAACCAGGATTCGTGGGACAAGGCAATGTTTTTCCAGTACTCAATTGTCCAGTGTGATCACGTGCCCACTGGAGCTGCTTCTTATTGTTTTTATCTATGAGTGGGACCCGGTGTGTTTGTCTGTTGCAATAGCCCATCCGTGACAAGGACTGCCGAGTTTTTGTTTGTCGCCCCATTCTCGGTAAACCCTAGACACTGTCGTCCGTGAAAAGCCCAGAAGGCCAGACGTGTCTGAGATACTGGAACCTGCACGCCCGGCACCGACGATCATACCATGCTCAAATTCTCTTAGGTCACCCGATTTGCACATTTCAATCGAACAGTAACGGAATGCCTCGATGCCCGTTTGCCTGCTTTATATAGCAAGTCACGTCCACGTGACTCACTGTCTGTAGGAGAAAACCATTTTTGTGATTGGGGTGGTGTACCTAATAAACTATATATGTATATAGACATACAGTACCAGTAAAAAGTTTGGTCACACCTACTCATTCCAGGGTTTTTCTTAATTTTTTACTAGTTTCTACATTGTAGAATAATAGTGAAGACATCAAAACTATGAAATTACACATGGACTCATGTAGTAACCCAAAAAAGTGTTAAACAAGCTAAATCTATTTTATATTTGATATTCTTCAAAGTCGCCATACAAAGTTGCCATATTATGACACTTTTGCACAAAGAGAGAGGGAGAGGTGTCAGTCACTAAACCTTGAGTCCCCTGTGCTCGTGTCCGAGTCACCAATGGTCGAGTCACAAGTACTTATGGCAGAAGTGCTCGAGTCCTGGTCCATGTCTCAGTCACTGGGTCCACATTAACTCAAAATAAAGTTATTTACACAGTCGGATATATTGTAGTGGCAAGAGGAATTTAGTCAATAAATTGTTTGGTATCCCTTTTCCTTTCTTTCTGTGCCGACAAATGGTCATGTTAAAAGGGCCACATTCGTTGCAAAACGTTCTCGAATGTTGCATATAGAAATTCCATGAATGGAGCCAACGTTATTCCTTACTCTACATGTCAGAGAGGCATGTTTGTTCTACATAGCATATATCTATCTGAACGTTCCTAGACCTTGCATCCTACTGAACGCTCCCCAGGTTGTTAGCTATAGCCTTCCAATGCATGATAGAAAGAAAAAAACATATTGCCTGTGTTATGGGTCATATCTTTTGAACGGTAATCTCTCTAGCCGTTTTGCTACAGAACCTGGACATAAAATGCAGTGGGGAAAGTGGAAGGGTTGAGCGAGACTAAAAATTCAAGGACCGCCTACTTTTCTATACTCAAGGTAGAGAAAAACATAGCATGACTGTTGTTTTATCATTAAACTCAATGCTGCTGTTGTTTTTAATTTGGTAAAGCAACGTGTGTTTCTTAACCAGACAAAGGGTAACTAACTAGAAGGCTGGTGGTGACTGGTTAGCTGCGGGTAAGCAAGAGAGTTGCCAGTGTGATGTGCATAATCGGAAGTGGAGCCAGGGTGAAGCCTGTCTGCCCAACAACATATCATACTAATTTGAGTGTCTTGGATTTACATTTACTATGTTACTATGTTACTATGTTTACTATGTTGGTCTATGAGACCAGGCTGCAATGCCCACACTCATTGCTTGCTCTCCTGTAGCTCCCCAGCTGACAGCCCTGATTGTTTGTTTTTACGTAACAACACACACACGCCTAAGCAGTGATGGTGTGAGTTGACACGCACGCACGCACGCACGCACACGCACACGCACACGCACACGCACACACACACACACACACACACACACACACACACACACACACACACACACACACACACACACACACACACACACACACACACACACACACACACACACACACACACACACACACTGAGCTGGTTTAGGTAGCACCTAATAGGTACTGTACTTATCCTGGTCTACTTCCCTGACTGAGGATCTCATAATAGGATTACTGACGTCCTGAGTGTAGTCCTCTGAGACTGACAGAGCGAGTGAAGAGATCAATGGAGTAAGACAGATGGTAAGGAATTCTACTCTCTTTTTTTCCCTCTCAGAGTGATATGCAGATATGCAGTCTTGTTCTTGCCTTCTTGATTATTTGACATGTATTCTACTTTCTTACTTTGGCTTTGGTCCAAGGGACAGGGAGCAGTTGTCTTTGGTCCCCATTCTCCAGTAGCATCGTTCTGCTGCTATGGTGCCGATCCATGCTATGCACCCTCAGGTGAGTCAGAGCATCTCTCTTCTGGCTATACAAACCCTCTGCTAATGATTCAGACTGTACCTAATACAGTGGGCTCATAATGTCCAAGTGAGTCAGGGTTTCTATTCTTCCAGCCTGATGAGGGGCCACCTAAACAAAGTGACCAGCCGACCAAGATGCTAATCGTGCTAGACAGTGAGGACAGTGAGGAAGGTATAGTACCTTAGTGTGCCCTCTCTAGCAATAACAGAGTCATTATGTCATTGCTGTTGTTGGGCGGATATCATGTGTGCAATTATCGAAGAATACTTTTCGTGAAAACGGATGGAAACAAGTGTTTTTGTAAAAACAGCGACGTGATATGAATGATAGTTTGAGCTCTATTGGGGACCATCCTAATGTTGTATCACTGTGAAGCGCAAGGCTCTGATCTGACGTGAAGAATAACTTGGCATGTTGGTGTCTTTCATACAGAGGCCAGTTAGGAAGAATAACTTGGCATGTTGGTGTCTTTCATTCATAGAGTCCATTGAAGAGCAGCAGCCGGTTACACCATGGAATGACCTGTGTATTATAGATCGCGTAGGCTTCACCAGGTGAGGTTTTATCCTCTGTGTGACTGACGATAACCATCACTATATTGGTAAGGATCAAGAACAGGTCGTCTCATCCCTAATCCAGACTTGTTGTTAAAGTGTTCAAGTCCTGCAATTGCCCCAGATATGTGTTTGGTAATGTGTTTGGTTGTCTTGAGCTGGTTCATTGGGCATCTCTTTCTCTTTCTTACTCTGTGTCTCTCTCCCTCTCTCCCTCTTCATCGGTCTGTCCCTCCCTTCCTCTATCACAGTGCTAAGATGTCAGAGGAACAAGTGGAGGTAAGGCAATCCGTCAGTAGTTCTCATTAACATGATGTTATGATGCATTGCAATCATAGGGATACACCTTGTGTGGGTATTGTGCGTACGGATTCCCCCAACCCCAGTCCCCCCTTATGATGTTGTATGGTAAGCCCGTAACACATTAGTTTCCCATTAAGGATCTATACAATTCTATTCTAATTTATTAGATTATTTTGTATTCTACTGTATTGTATTGTATTCTACTATATTATCTTCTATTCCGTTCTATTCCATTCTATTCTATCCAGAATGCATTCTCCCAGATTGCGCTGGCCTTTCGTAGTGACCAGTACACCCTGAAGCAGAGGCTGCAGGCAGAGGAGCATGCTAGGAACCTGGCTGAGGAGAACATCCAGCTGGAGCTGATGAGAGGCCGGGAGACACTGGAGGTATTGGAGGAGGAGGGTGGATGGGGTCACTGCAATGAAGAAAGAGAAGTATTGGACGTTTCCCCTCTAGCCTGTTCCACTCACCAATCTCTGAGACCCTTAATCATAATAAATTATGTTTGAGCCAGAGTGAAAGTGTGAGTGTTAGTACCTATGAGTTAGTACCTATCAGTTAGTATCTTATTTTTTCTAAGGAATATTATGACAAGCGTCAGCATCACTACTGTGTGTGTGTGTGTGGGGGGGTATAAGGCCTACAGCATACAATGTGTGTGAGGGTGTTTGTAACATAATTTTGACTTGTCTCACTGTGTTGTCAGACTCTAAAGGCTCTGTGTCTGGACAGTATACGCAGTAAGATCCTCCAGAGACTAGAGCTGTGTCTGGATATACTGGGAGGAACAGTGGAGAGAATCTCCAACACAGCAGAGGTGTTGGGAGCTGTACATCAGGTAGTCTCTCTCACACAGACATTACTGTACAGTCTATCTAGCTCAAGACTTTGATTATGGATTGGATCAGCTACACATTATACCCCAATGACTGAATCAATGGGGAAGGACACGATCATCACACTCGTCACTGATACTTTGAGACTTGAGTAGAATGAAGCTGCTATTCTTTGTGGTTCAGTACATGTTTATATACTCTGCCTACACACATACTGTATACATAATCAATGTAGCTGTACTCTGTATGGTAGGAGGCTCGTGTGAGTCGAGCGGTGGAGCTGATGGTGAGCCACGTTGACAACCTGAAGAGGCGTAATGAGAGAGACACAGAGCTGGACGAGACCAAGAAACTCAACAGGAAAATCCTCCGTAGGAACTACAGCGACCCTAGAGGTAAGTACCACCAGTGCAACTGTCTGGGTTCAAACTCTGATGTCCCGCACGCCACAAGACTGTGTTAGCCCGCTGAGCTAAAGCCTAGACCTAGATTTCAGGTCTAGGTTGTCGATGAGGTTACTTATCACGTAAGCATGGTTCACTGAACCATCATCGGTCTACCTGAATATGGCTTGGTATGTGATAGGCACAGATGCTGTTATCTGACTGGTGTATCTCTCGCTGCAGATGAAGGAGAGTTCAGGCAGAAGGACAATAAAACCTCTCAGCAGGTAGGAGCACTTCCCTGTCTTCATTCGGAGGATATTAAGAATTTGTTCTTAACTCACTTGCCTAGTTAAATAAAGGTAAAATAAAAATAAAATAAAAATAGATTCACTATGTATAACATTGTGTCATAATTGTTTTTATCTTGTTTTAACCTCCAATCCCTTTCCTACCTTTCTTCCTTCCTCTCGTTCTTCTAGTTGCACATTGGTGCAAGTCGTCGAAGGGTCAGCATAGCAGTGATCAACAAACAAGCCCAGGTCTGCGCAGTTCAAGTCCTTCCTCTCCAAAGACATGCACGCACCCACGCCCACCAACTATGCCTATTCTTTTGCCCCAGGAAAAGAGAAAATTGGAAAGAGGGCTGCAGAAGTCATTCTCATTAGATCATGGGATAGGCAAGAAGTCACTCTCAACCCCATCTCCATCAATGGACTCCATCACAGAGTCCAACCCTTCAGTCATGGTCAAGACAGAAGAGATGGATGTTCCCTTCCTGGATGGCAGGTAATGTAGGTGTAAAGGACTTCACGCTGCTTGCTTAGCGAGTACCACTTCCTCCCGATTCGGCCCATACCTGGCGCAAACTCGGGACCTCTGCCTCACAAACACACATGAACGTCCTCCCTCAAGCATATTAGCCTGATCGCGCCACCTCAAAAGCTAGCAATGAGGTGACGCAAGCGGGACACTTCAGGCATCCCCATGTGCTACATAGGAATATACAGTATCTACATGCAAGGGTTAAAGGAAATTTGAATTTACTTAAATTTTCTCGCTGTAATTTTCATTTAATTTGATAAAAATTCCAAGTCCGTCTTTGAATTCAGAGAATTCAATTCCATTCAATTCCAATGTTAGGTCAAATCCAAGAATTCAATTCCCAATTCAATATTATCCCCAACAATTCCACAAATTCAAATGTAATTCCGTCAGGCTTTCAGGCTGATCAAGTCACCGTTCAGACAGCCTAGCTATACCGGAAATGAAATATAGAAATACAAGTTGAAATGATTTAAAACAAATACTATAGTCAATGTTTGATGCATTAACTCCATTACCTGGGATATGTAGACATACTAAATTCCAATTCAATTCCAAAGATGAAATGTTTCTCCACTTCATGAGTGAATTCAAGAATTTAATTGAAATTTCAAATTAAATTGGAATTGACCCTAACCCTGCCACCAACCAAAACCTTTTTTGCTGATTCAAGACCACATGAAGCCCCTGATGATAACAAACAAGCAGTTGCTGCTGATGTCCAGTCACCACCTGAACCAGACCCCACTCCAGTCTATACAGCACCCTGTCCCACTCTCACACACAAGCCAAACGAAGTGGACACCAAGAAAAACAGCATGAGGTACAGTATAGAATTTACACATAAATAACATTCCCTGTAGCCAATACGACACCTTATTTATATGCAAGGGGAAGTCCTCAGGACTAAATTATACTGAACAAAAATATGAACGCAACATGTAAAGTATTGGACCCATGTTAAAAGATCCCAGAAATGTTCCATACGCACAATTGTTGTGCCCAAATTTGTTTACATCCCTGTTAGTGAGCGTTTCTTCTTTGCCAAGATAATCCATCTACCTGACAGGTGTGGCATATCAAGAAGCTTTATATGATTAAACAGCATGATCATTAAAAACAAAGGCGACTCTCGAATGTGCAGTTTTGTCACACAACACAATACACACGTTTTGAGGGAGCGTGCAACTGGCATGCTGACTGCAGGAATGTCCATCAGAGCCGTTGCTAGTGAATTGAATGTTAATTTCTCTACCTTAAGCCACCTCCAACATCATTTTAGAGAATTTGGCAGTACGTCCAACTGGCCTCACAACCTAAGATGGTATGGCGCCGTGTGGCCGATCAGTTTGCTGATATCAACCTTGTGAACAGAGTGCCCCATGGTGGCAGTGGGGCTATGGTATGGGCAGGCATAAACTACGGACAACAAACACGACGGCAATTTGAATGAACAGTGATACAGTAATGAGATCCTGTGGCCCATTGTCATGCCATTCATCTGCCGCCATCACCTTGTGTTTCAGCATGATAAATACCCGGCCCCATGTCGCAAGGATCTGAACACGATTCCTGGAAACTGAACATGTCCCAGTTCTTCCATGGCTTGCATACTCACCAGACATTTCAGCAACTGAGCATGTTTAGGATGTTCTGGATAGATGTGTACGACAGCCTGTTCCAGTTACCGCCAATATTCAGCAACTTTGCACAGCCGTTGAAGAGGAATGGGACAACATTCCACAGATCCCAATCAACAGCCTGATCTACTCTATGCAAAGGAGATGAGTCGAAGATACTGACTGGTTTTTCGATCCATGCCCCTACCTCAAAAAAAAAAGAAAGGTTTCTGTGACTAACAGATGCATATCCCAGTCATGTGATATCCATAGATTAGGGCTTAATGAATTTATTTCGATTGACTTTTTGACTTATATGAACTGTAACTCAGTAAAGTCTTTGAAATTGTTGCATAAAACACCGGTTCTTTGCGTCAGGGAGTGGAGCAAAACTAGATTTTATTTCACAATAGGACTCGTAAAAAGCTTAGGCCTCGATCACAACGACAGCGTCATTGCATTTTGGTTCACCAGAAGTACATTCATGAGTCAAACTGTATGCATAGACGGCTTGACAGAAATGGTAGCAGAATGTGAATGTTGAACTTTTGTTGCACATACATCCAGATGATGCTGCATCACATTTTGCCCAATGACACTTTAAGTGTGATCAAGGTGTTAGATTTTGACAATATCTTCAGGGCCTAGCGCTCAGCACAGTGTCTGCTGACAAACAAATCATAAACTCAGCAAAACAAGAAACATCCCTTTTCCTGTCTTTCAAAGATAATTCGTAAAAATCCAAATAACTTCACAGATCTTCATTGTAAAGGGTTTAAACACTGTTTTCCATGCTTGTTCAATGAACGATAAACAATTCATTAACATGCATCTGTGGAACGGTCGTTAAGACACTAACAGCTTACAGACGGTAGGCAATTAAGGTCACAGTTATGACAACTTAGGACACTAAAGAGGCCTTTCTACTGACTCTGAAAACACCAAAAGAAAGATGCCCAGGGTTAGTCACATGTCTGTAGAACTTGTTCAGTTTATGTCTCATTTGTTGAATCTTGTTATGTTCATACAAATATTTACACGTTACGTTTGCTGAAAATAAACGCAGTTGACAGTGAGAGGATGTTTCCTTTTTTACTGAGTTTGGTTATTGCAACAATCATTGTCTGATTATTCAATAATCACGTTGAAGTCTCGTAATATTCCAATATTCCGAATACTCCGATAATGTTCCAATCCTCTGGCCAACACACAATAAACACACACCAAACCAATATCGAGGAAGGCGTGCCAAGGGAGGAGAACAGCTACCAGCGAAGAGGGGCACGCCTTGCCATAGACGGTTACAATTTTGGGTCACAGTAGAATTTAGATTACACCACAGCCACTGCCCCCGTCCTCCCAAGGCACACCAGCCTGTACAATCGTGAAGGGATCCCTCAAAACAAAGGGTAAAGCACAGCTTTTATAACTGGGCATGGCAGCCACATGCCATTAATTGACAATTGCCTACACCTGGCCCTGAGAGGGACAGCATTTTAACACATCAACAGTTAGACCCTATTATACACATGTTCAGAGGTACAATAATAACACGACAATGGCGCAATAACACAACAAGGAATTGGCTAAACAAGGGCCTTTGTTGTTGTATTCTAACATGGCATGTGTGTCTGTGAAAGTTCACCTTTGGATACTCTAATAAGGTGCAGACATAAAGGCAAGGCTGCACTGGAGAGGACGGAGAGGAGGATAGGGAACAGAGAGAAAACTATGACACACACCGACCAATGCATCACCGGAACGTAAGTCACTTATAATCAAATCAAATTGTATTTGTCACGTGCGCCCGAATACAACAGGTGTAGGTAGACCTTACAGTGATATACATACTTACAAGCCCTTAAAAACTTATTTGGGATAGGGGGCAGTATTTTCACGTCCAGATGCCTGTTACTCAGGCCCAGAAGCTAGGATATGCATATGCGTGATAGTATTAGATACAAAACACTCTAACGTTTTTAAAAATGTTAAAATAATGTCTGTGAGTATAACAGAACTGATTTGGCAGGCGAAACCCCGAGCACAATCCATCCAAGGAATTTTTTGTTGTTGAGGTCATTGTGTTTTCCAATGCTTTTCTATGGGAAACCTGATTTATAAGGGCCCAGATTGCAGTTCATATGGCTTCCACTAGATGTCAACAGTCTTTAGAAATTGTTTGATGTTTTTCTTTTGAGAAATGAAGAAATAGTCCTATTCTTTCCATGTGTCCCTCAGATGGACTCAGTCTTTTGGTGTGCGTGAACAGGAGTGCGCTCCTCTTTATTTTCCTCCGGTATTGGAAACCATTTATTCCGTTTTAAATTTTATCGATTATTTACATTTTAGGGTACCTGAGGTTGGATTAGAAAAGTTGTTTGAAATGTTTGGACCAAGTTTACAAGTAACTTATTAGATACTTTGTAGCCATGTTGGGCGAGTTGGAACCGGTGTATTTCTGAAACAAACGCGCCAAATAAATTGACATTTTTGGGATATAAAGAAGGAATTTATCGAAAAAAACAACCATTCATTGTGTCACTGAGGCATTTGTGCCTCAAAGTAAAGGCATTTATTATACCCCTATTTCTGACTTTCGTGTCACATTAGCCTGGTTGAAAAATGGTTTTCATGTTTTTGTATGCGGGGCGCTGTCCTCAGATAATCGCATGGTGTGCTTTCGCCGTAAAGCCTTTTTGAAATCTGACACAGCGGCTCGATTAACAAGAAGTTAAGCTTTATTTTGATGTATTACATTTGTATTTATATGAATGTTAAATATTTATATTTCTGTAGTTTGAATTTGGCACTCTGCAATTTCACTGGATGTTGTCAAATCTAATGGGATTCGAGCGTTAAGGGATCCCTATTAACCATCAATGCAGTTTTAAGACAAAGTAAAAAATAGATAAGTAAAACATTATTTAAAAATGTAAGTGCAGCAGTAAAATAACAATGGCGAGGCTATATACAGGGGGTACCGGTACAAATCAAATCAAATGTATTTGTCACATACACATGGTTAGCAGATGTTAATGCGAGTGTAGCGAAATGCTTGTGCTTCTAATTCCGACAATGCAATAATAACCAACGAGTAATCTAACCTAACAATTCCAAAACTACTACCTTATACACACAAGTGTAAAGGGATAAAGAATATGTACATAAAGATATATGAATGAGTGATGGTACAGAACGGCATAGGCAAGATGCAGTAGATGGTATCGAGTATAGTATATACATATGAGATGAGTAATATAGGGTATGTAAACAAAGTGGCATAGTTTTAAGTGGCTAGTGATACATGTATTACATAAAGATACAGTAGATGATAGAGTACAGTATGTACATATATATATGAGATGACTAATGTAGGGTATGTAAACATTATATTAAGTAGCATTGTAAGTCAATGTGTGGGGGGGCTATTCTTTGACTTTCTCTGATGTCACTACTATGGAAGTATATTGCAATTCAACATTTATTCTTCCATACCTTATTGCCATGACAGTGACACCCAGCCTCTCTTTTTAGGTGTGGCCCTATGTGCAGAGAGCGCTCCCTGGCCCCCTGGATGTGGCACTGCCGCTGGGTTGTCCTCAGTGTGTATCTGGTAGTGCTCTGCTGTGTGATACTACTGATCATCCTTTTCTGGCTCGGTCCTGAACGTCTGCTGTGAGCTGATGAGATTTAACACAAACACTTCCTGAAGGAGACAGACAAAGCACTTCCTGGTTCTGACCTGACTTCTGATTGGTCATTGAACAGCTTCACCCAATAGACATTCCTGAAAGAATCACGTCTCAATCCTGTGATTAATCCATTTAAGTAGGACAATGTTACTGTGTTTTCTTTTTTGTGTGCAAACTTTCACATGGTGAGTTTTAAAATATGTTAATGATATTGTTATTATGATATTCTATATTGACTAGAAACAAATGCCTCTCCAAATGAATCTCTCTAAAAAGAAATTGCACTTTGAGAATCAGTAATATAAAGCCTTTTTATTATAAATATACAAACAATATCAAAACTGATATAATCAACTGGTTAGTACCACAACAAAACCGCAATGCAGTGAAAACATCCAACACAATCATGCTTCAAACCAACCACTTAGAAACAAAGGCCTCTTAGATTAATATAAATGAATAGTTTAACAGGTTAACATTCAGCTTATTTCGTGTTATTGTTAGTGTACTACAGCTTAAGGAGAAACAGCAACTTTCTAGCATTTTCCCTAACACTATTTTCAAAAATATGAAAAATGATGTAATAAAATTCTAGTGAGTTACGGGAAACTGCCCCCAAAAAATCTATGCCAAGACGCATTGAAGCTGTGGTGGCCCAACATCCTATTAAGACACTATGTTGGTGTTTCCTTTATTTTGTATATTGTGCCTATACTGCTTGAGGAAAACGTGCCTGTTACTCAGGCCTAGAAGCTAGGATATGCATGTGCATGATAGTATTGGATACAAAACACTCTAAAGTTTCTAAAACTTTTAAAATAATGTCTGTGAGTATAACAGAACTGATTTGGCAGTTAGAGAAAGATAGAGAAAGAAAACAGTCTAGACATTTTATTAAAGAAATAAATGATTATATTAGGAAGGCCGTAATTTAATTTGGAACCTAGGTGAACCTTGTTGTGCAAATATGTGTACCACACACAAAGAGAGTCTACAGTAAGCAGTAATCTTGAAATGTTATAGCCAGTTAAAAATGTATGAAACTTGTTATAAAAACTTAGCATATTTAACCTGTAGAAAATAATCAAATTGACTCACAATATCAACTTTCTTTTCAAAATAAAATAAATAAACTGGCAAAGCGCCTTACATAGAAATGACAAACTTTCTTTACATAAAGATGAATTAAAATACATATGTCACAAGTGGTAGAGCTAGGTGCTTATTATGGTACCCAACTACCCATGGAGCCAAGGTCGTCTTCTGCATTTTGTCAAGGACAGTTGTCCCTCACCAGGGACATACAGTATAATCTCACAGAGTCCATTGATTCAATAAATACAGACATACTCAATAGTTTAGAGAGGGTCCTTCGCTCCTCGTGTGTAGCATAGCATACTGCAGTAGGGCGACTCCCCCCTGGTTACAGCCAGAGACATATACTGTATAGATATACACATATAATTATGCACCGTATGCAGTATACATGGCTGTGGTTACACCTGGCTAACGATCTCTGAGTCCTCTTCAACAAACCACTGCACTGGAGTTCCATCTGCAGCCCTCTGGAGGATCACCTTTTGGTGGGGACCCTGAAACACAACAATACATTCACATTCCTTTAGTTCTATATCTATATGTTTTAATATATACATGGGGGAGGCTAGTTATGCTAAGATCAATGTGTGTTATGCTGGTGGGTGTTAGAGGGCATTGTCACCTGCATGTAGGGCGGGAGGTGAGGGGACGTGGGGCTCTTTACTCTGAATGACCCCTGCCGCTCCAGGGAACCCGGGCGGGACTTCTGGAGCTGATTTTGGAACTGGTTCCGCTGGTGCCAGGATTTGAGCTCCTCTGACACCATCTCCCTGGGCTGCACCCGGGCGAGGTGTTTGGGGTACTCCCTCAGTGACGGGGTACGTACGAGGTGGGTGTAGGGGAGTGGGAGCTTCAGAACTCTCCTGGGGGATAACGGTGGGGGGCCCTGTCTCTCCTGCTGCCAGTGACTGTGCTGGGGCTGGGGGGCCTTGGAGGGGGAAAGGTAGAGATCCCTCCCCAGGGGACTGTCCAGGTCCTGTGGAGAAAGAGGGGAACAGTGGCCTTCCTCCGCTATTCTCCTTCTCAAACTGGGAGAGGACTGGTGCTGGTTGTTGTTCTTGTAAAATCTGTGGCTGTTGGAGCCATTGAACGCAGGGCTGGTGGGACTTTTAGCTCCGTAGTGGAAGCCGTAGGGAGGAGGGCAGAGCTTGGGGACCTCGGTGGGTGCGGGGCCCTCCCTATCTATGTGATTGTCCCGGCTGGGGGAGCTGGTGTAAGAGGGGACAGAGTGTTCAGAGCTGCTGTCCTCAGAGCTGGACTGGTACAAGAGCTGGGGAGAGTACTGTGGAGACCGAACCAGGAACTCCGGCCGGCTGCGTGGCAACCTGGCACGCCCACGTCCTTCACTCAGGTCATGAGCGGGCTTACTTTTGGGAAGTCTGAGAAGAGGAAAATAGACAGGGGAGAAAAAAGTTAACTACTGTGATGCAATTTGTGTATGTCTCTCTCCCTATAACGTGCATTAATACAGCAACTTCATTATTACATGTATTAGTCAATGTATTTTATGACTATAATTGATGTTACTTATGAAAAATCTACAACCAAAGTCCACAACAACAGACACATAAGAAGACACAATAAAGCTAATCAACACCGTCATGTTGCTATGGTTTTGACATTCTGTGTTATGGTGTTGACGTTGTGTGTGCTGGTGATGACATTCTGCGTTATGGTGTTGACGTCCTGAAGCATTGGTTGTTTACCTGAAGGACTGTGAGTACTGTCTGCGTACGTTCAGCTCTGGAGTAGAGGGGGCACTGGAGGAGTGGGTTTGTCCATGCCTCAGAGCCAGGTTCTTAATGGAGGGGAAGTGGGAGGGCAGGACTCTACTGTCTGCAGGAAACACTGGGGTCCCTACTGGACTGCTGCTCCGAGAAAGAAGGAGATAGAGATGGGGGCAGGGCAGGAGTATAACAACTGCTAGTTCAAAAGTATATGTAGTCAAAAGCAAATCACTTTTTATGGGGTTCTGAGCAGAATAAATATTTTAGTAGTGAAGTAGGGCCTGCATAGTCAGCTGCTCCACCTTTCCCAGCTAGCAATGAGGAATCCCCCTAGTTCCGGGGGGTCGGAACTGATTGAATCGGCCCGGAATCAGGTGTTGAACTCGGCCCAGAATCAACATGAATGACTTTCCAGAATTTGCAGAAGTATATCGGGCCGTTTCTGTCTACCGGAATTCATCCGACTTTGCCGGCATCTTACCAGAATCCTCCCAGAAGCGGCCTGATGCTAATTTAAATAAATGTATACAAAATATCCCAATTTAGTCATATTAAATATGACTATTATACATTTTATACATACAAATTTTACCCATCCACACATTTGTTTTTTACAACTGTCTTGTCCCTTCACTGCAACTACCGTACCAAGCTGCACTGCTTCTTGACACAATGCATGCTTAAGCTGGAAGCCAGCCGGCACCAACGTGTCAGAGGAAACACCATAACACCTGTTGACCGTGTCAGCGTGCATGTGCCTGGCCCGCCACAGGAGATGCTACAGCGCGATGGGACAAGGACGTCCAGGCCGGCCAAACCCTCCCCTAACCAGGACAACCCTGGGCCAATTGTACGTCGCCCCATGAGTCTCCTGGTCGCGGCCAGCGTGGGTATCGAACCAGCATCTGTAGCATCGCAGTTTGCACTGTGATGCAGCGTCTTAGACGTCTGCGCCACTCGTGAGGCTTTTCATGCTTATCAATTGCCTTGCACAAAGTATCAAAATACTAAAATACCACTTAAATAGGACTCTTAAAAAATGTCATTTAAATGTTCATTTTATTTTTTGATCACAGAAACAATGAGAAAACATGGAAAAATAAATAATGAAATGTTAATTATATAAAGCAGCTGGTGTAATCATCTGCCAGAGAGTAGCCACAATCGGCCCGAGCCCCAAGTAATACATTTGGGCCAGATGATAACTCACACAGGAATCGGCCCGAGCTCAATCCCGGCATGCCAGCCATAAGTAATACTGCCGAAGGCGGCCCAAACTCGGGCCACTTGACGTCGTCCGAGTCTGACTCTCAGCCGGAATCGGACCAGATCCACTGTGCTAGCTGGATTATTAGTCCACAGGGTTTCAATCCAAAAAGGACGTGGACTCTTACCTGGACCTGCTGCTGCAGGCAGAGAGGGGTTTGTTGGGTCTTAGGTAGGGCTGGTCCAGGCTAGACTCTCTCCAAGGGGAGTTCTGGATGGGGGAGCGTTCAGGGTACTCCACACTGCAGCTGGAGACGAGGCTCTGGCCAGAGGAGTGTTGGAGACTGCCCTGGGAGGAGGAGGACTGGAGGGACAGGGAGCCCACAGAGGATTGCAGGAGAGGGTCTACAGACGCTGAGGGAGAGAGAGGGCCAGAGTCGACGTCTATGGATAGACAGAGGATACATAATAGTAAGAGTCAGACATGATGACACTTTGGAGGTGTTGAATTGTATTGGCATTTCTACTGTGTTAGTTGATAACAACTCACCATCGTCCAAGGCCACTGCATCAGACAGGGAGCTGTCATCAGAAATGCACAGATCTGGCGACAGAAAGAGGATTTATTCAAGACTTTATTCAATTGGGGGAAGGGGTTGGGCAAATTATCAACATTGTAGCGTAATTCTTATGAAATGTACTGCTTAAGTGATTCAATAACAAAACAATTGTGTATTAAAAAATAGAGAATCCATCCATCCAACCTCCATCGGACTGAGTGAGAAAGGCACCTAAGGTGTCTGCAGATTGCAGAGCCCAATGTGTCCAGATGGGGGCAGAAGTAGCAAATGCACAGAACTCACCTCTGTGTTTGGCTGAGTTATTCTTCTTGTTAGTTGGTGGAGAGGAGCACTCCTTCCTGATCCTGTGCTGAAACACAGCTTCCTGTAGATCCTTGACTTTCTTCTCCTCCCTCTTGCACTGCTGCAGCCTGCTCTTCTTCTGTGGTTTAGACAGGTGATCCTCCACTGAGAGTCTACGAGCTGCCTCAACGATCTGGAGCTGCAAGGCCAGGTCAGCTTCTAGGGAGTGGAGTTCTGAATCCTGTGGAGAGGGTTTTTAGCTTCGATCAAGGTCAAGAACCCAAATAACAGGATTAAAAAAAAAATCCCCTTTATCTCCCCAATTTCGATCGTGTCTCCTCGCTGCAACTCGGTCTCGGGAGGCGAAGGTCGAGTCATGTGTACTCAGACCAGCCAAACCGCATTTCTTAACACCTGCACGCTTAACACGGAAGCCAGCCGCACCAATGTGTCAGAGGAAACACCGTTCAACTGACGGCCGAGCGAGGTCACCCTGCAGACGACCGAGGCCCACCACAAGGGTCGCTAGAGCGCGATGAGTCAAGTAAAGCCCCCCTGGCCAAACCCTCCACAAACCCGGACGACGCTGGGTCAATTGTGCACCGCCCTATGGGACTGCCGATCACGGCCGGTTGTGACACAGCCTGGGATCAAACCCGGGTCTGTAGTGGCGCCTCTAGCACTGCGATGCAGTGCCTTAGACAGCTACGACACACGCAGGAAGAGCAATTATTTAACATTTTTACAAAAGACTTTGGGAAAACTGCAATACATGAACTTTGTACTGAACCTTGCAAGACATTGAGAGATGTTGCTACACCTGGCTGCATTTCAAAAGAAACAAAACCAAACTGAGTAGCCTATACTGTACCTCTCCATCCTGGTGTATGAGTCTGTCGTCCAGTTTGAAGGACGCTCCTATTCTCCTGCGAACGCGAGGGGGCTTTTCATCAGGCAGTAAAGGGTAGTCTGGCGGCAGTTTTCCTGTCAGCTCCTGTAAATAAAGCAAATCCCAAATCAAGTCGATTTGTTTGTAAACACACACTTCTTATATCTTAACCATCAACTCTAAATGTAGAAGAGGTGATTTGGAATCACGTTCTCATGATCACGTTCCCAAATATCACCTCAAACTCTGAGGATGTCCTTTTGCTATAATGGGTAAGACGCTGTGTTGACTAGATCCCTAATTCCAGTGTGACTACTCACAGCCTCTCTGATGCAGAGTTTTTTGATTTCCAGTAGACACAGTTCAAGTTTCTCCTCCAGAACCTGATGCTTCAGCCTCATGGCCCGGGTGTGAGTGGTCAAGTCCTTGACCGGCGACGTGGGGCTGTCGGGACCTGCATCACACATAGGAGGTGATGTTAATGGAGCGTTTAAAACAGAGCACAGGCCCCCATTATAGGCATCACATGGTGCCACATTTGGAGCTTATATCACAAAATGAACGATCATTATGAATTATATGTTTTCTCTACAGATGTAGGATCTTAATTTGAGGAAATGTACCATTTATAGTGTATTTGAGGTTAAAAAAAGGCTTCTAAAGTTTGTAATTTCCATTTTGACATTTCAGACTGATTTTACCTTGTGAAAAATGTATCAACCTCTTCAAAAATTGTTCATTCATTATAATCCACATAATAATTCACATTTCCTGTTGCTGTAGGATTATTTTCATGCTGTAGGAAACTGGCTCAAATTAAGATCCTACATCTGTAGCTAACCTACTAGATGCAAGACGGCGCCGACAGAGATGGTCGACTCGCTTCAAGTCCTTAGGAAACTATACTATCACTAAATTTCTAGCTCCTGAATTTATCTCTAAAGTTCAATATTTGCACATACAATTGTAAAAACAGCTTAAATATTTAGGTCTCAGCATTAATAACATGTTCAGTGCTTTCTATAAAGTTTATATCTGCACCTAGACTTAAAGTTCAGCATTGTTGATGTGTTAAGCTCCTACCAGAGTTGAGTATGATCCCACTGTCAGTGTCACTGATCTCCTCTTTATCCATCAAGGCTGTTGGAAGGTCTTCTTCACAGTGTTAAAACAATACCTGTTGGAAAAGAGTTAAATAGTTTCATCAGATTGTATAAATCATCATTATTCACACAAAAAAACATATCCAATGTTTAGATCACTCAGGAAAGTGAAAAATTGCTTCACCTAAAAAAACTATTACAAAATATTGCACAATCATCCGTTCCCACCCCTGATGCTAAATGGCTCTTTAAACACTGATTTAGTCCCCACTAGTGCTACCCCCATCTCCCTCTTCTCCCTGCTTCCATCCTCTTCTCCCCTGTTCTCCTATTACAATAGGCAGCAGCCTCCATGCTTGACTCGGCACATGTGCGAGGGGTCCAGGGGTTAATCCAAAACCGGGCGCCATGGCGACGGTCACAGGGCACAACACCATTCTCCGGGAGGGTGTGTGTGTGTTGTGTGTCGCCGTGAGGTATGTCAGAGGGTGTTTAAAGGGACGGACCCGCAAAAATCACCCGGAAGAAAGCAGATGGCTGCAAGGCAAGGAAATTAACCCTCTCATGGACTGCACCTGTTCCACCCTCCCAAAGTCTCACACACACACACCAGCTCTCCATTCAATCGGTGTCCAGAGAAACAACCCTCAAGGGGCTTTTGAAGTGGAAGAATGTCTCAATGCTTAGCCTGTCTCTGTAGCATCAGACAGCTCACTTAAAGCCACTGGAGATTCATGATTTAGCACATCTCTGATTTCACTGACACATTCTCACACTGTAGAACACATAAAAAATGTGTATGTGTGCAACTCATGTTTATGGACTATTCAATAATCTGCCACTTTATACAGTGCCTTGCGAAAGTATTCGGCCCCCTTGAACTTTGCGACCTTTTGCCACATTTCAGGCTTCAAACATAAAGATATAAAACTGTATTTTTTTGTGAAGAATCAACAACAAGTGGGACACAATCATGAAGTGGAACGACATTTATTGGATATTTCAAACTTTTTTAACAAATCAAAAACTGAAAAATTGGGCGTGCAAAATTATTCAGCCCCCTTAAGTTAATACTTTGTAGCGCCACCTTTTGCTGCGATTACAGCTGTAAGTCGCTTGGGGTATGTCTCTATCAGTTTTGCACATCGAGAGACTGACATTTTTTCCCATTCCTCGTGGCAAAACAGCTCGAGCTCAGTGAGGTTGGATGGAGAGCATTTGTGAACAGCAGTTTTCAGTTCTTTCCACAGATTCTCGATTGGATTCAGGTCTGGACTTTGACTTGGCCATTCTAACACCTGGATATGTTTATTTTTGAAACATTCCATTGTAGATTTTGCTTTATGTTTTGGATCATTGTCTTGTTGGAAGACAAATCTCCGTCTCAGGTCTTTTGCAGACTCCATCAGGTTTTCTTCCAGAATGGTCCTGTATTTGGCTCCATCCATCTTACCATCAATTTTAACCATCTTCCCTGTCCCTGCTGAAGAAAAGCAGGCCCAAACCATGATGCTGCCACCACCATGTTTGACAGTGGGGATGGTGTGTTGCTTTTACGCCAAACATAACCTTTTGCATTGTTGCCAAAAAGTTCAATTTTGGTTTCATCTGACCAGAGCACCTTCTTCCACATGTTTGGTGTGTCTCCCAGGTGGCTTGTGGCAAACTTTGACCGACACTTTTTATGGATATCTTTAAGAAATGGCTTTCTTCTTGCCACTCTTCCATAAAGGCCAGATTTGTGCAATATACAACTGATTGTTGTCCTATGGACAGAGTCTCCCACCTCAGCTGTAGATCTCTGCAGTTCATCCAGAGTGATCATGGGCCTCTTGGCTGCATCTCTGATCAGTCTTCTCCTTGTATGAGCTGAAAGTTTAGAGGGACGGCCAGGTCTTGGTAGATTTGCAGTGGTCTGATACTCCTTCCATTTCAATATTATCGCTTGCACAGTGCTCCTTGGGATGTTTAAAGCTTGGGAAATCTTTTTGTATCCAAATCCGGCTTTAAACTTCTTCACAACAGTATCTCGGACCTGCCTGGTGTGTTCCTTGTTCTTCATGATGCTCTCTGCGCTTTTAACGGACCTCTGAGACTATCACAGTGCAGGTGCATTTATACGGAGACTTGATTACACACAGGTGGATTGTATTTATCCTCATTAGTCATTTAGGTCAACATTGGATCATTCAGACATCCTCACTGAACTTCTGGAGAGAGTTTGCTGCACTGAAAGTAAAGGGGCTGAATAATTTTGCACGCCCAATTTTTCAGTTTTTGATATGTTAAAAAAGTTTGAAATATCCAATAAATGTCGTTCCACTTCATGATTGTGTCCCACTTGTTGTTGATTCTTCACAAAAAAATACAGTTTTATATCTTTATGTTTGAAGCCTGAAATGTGGCAAAAGGTCGCAAAGTTCATATCAAAATACTTAAACTTACATGCAAAATACCTGCTGTTAACTTTTAAATGATTGGAATGAATTATCCAAAGAGTGTAAAGATTTTCAGGGGGCCGAATACTTTCGCAAGGCACTGTATACTGTAGGTGGTCCTTGAAGCTAACCCAAGAGTCTAAAAGTGACATATAAAGCCCAGAATAGGGGACAGAATAGCAAGTTGAAAATCATGTTTGGGTTCTACAGATGTAGGATCTTAATTGGATCACTCTTTTGTTTCTGATCATTTTCCTGCACACCCGGAAATGAAAACTTGTCGTCTATTCAAGGTTTAAAAAAGCTTCTAAAGTTTGTAATTTTCACTTTAAAATGTCAGACTTGATTTGCCCTAACAAAAAAATTTCCATTAATTATAATCCACATAATTTCCAGTTGCTGCAGGATTATTTTCCTGCTGTAGCAAACTGCCTCAAATGGACATCTTACATCTGTATAGCAGGAGAGTAAGTGAAGGCTGACTCATTGACAGACGTGATTCTCATGTCATCTGACATGAGTTGGGGGGAGTTGAGGAAGTCAACTAAGGATAAGACTAGAAAAATCTATATTTAGTTTCTAGGTGAATAACTTTATTTTCATTCACGTGTCTGTCATCAGTTGTAGCTGTACCTTTCCTCTCCTCCACATTTCAGCAGATCACAAAGGACTTCTTTATGGCAGCTAACAAGATTATAAGATATCATTGCCATCCCTTGTAACAGGTCAGTAGTACAAGTATGTGTAGGATGGCACCCTACTCCCTGTATAGTGCACATCCTTTGACCATAACTGGTCAAAAGTCATGCACTATCTGGGGAATAGGATACCATTTCGGACACACCAGAAGACGTTTATAACACAGGAAATAACTTCCTTCAGACCGAGCAACTATTGGGGCTGCTGATATGTATCTTCTGTATCTATGTCTAAAAACACAACTTCAGTATGTCAACGGACAGAAGGAGCTCATGTAGCTCATGTCTCTATTCACATTCAGGTCATGTAGACTTAGCCGCTGTGTGTGACCAAGTCCAAGTAATCCACTGGTCCTATCTAGAGCAGTGATGTTTAGAGATGGGTATCAGGCCTGTTCCTGTAGGGATCATGAGAAACCCCTTGCCAGGATGTTATTGTGTTGAGTCCCACTGGCTGGGTAGGCCTATATCGGCCCATCCTCTGTCCATTCAGCAGTGTAAGTCATGTGGACTGATGCAGCTTTGAGAAAGCCAGAGCAGCACAATGAGTGAACAGCATGCTATAGTCTAGCGCTGTTGGCTGAAAACACAGAGGCAAACAAAGGCTCCATATCCCCTGTATCCAGCCACCAGTCTGCATAATCTACTGTGGGTTCAATAACTGCTGACACCTCTGGATGGGCTGGATCCAGCTCCAGCCGAGGAGGAGTGGTGGTTTGCTTGGCCCAACAGTGAGACAACAGAGCAGGAGGAGCGGGGAAAGGAACAGAGCTGTGGCTGAGATAGGGGCCTACAGTGAGACAGTGGAAGGAAGAGGAACTCTAGCCTAGAATGACAACTGATATGAGCAGAAACAGAGCACATTCAGAGCATATGATTTTCGATTCCAGGCTAGAATACCTCCTCTCAAAGAGAGGAAATGAACAGGTCTGAGTCTGAGTGGGTGAAGTGGAGTGGAGTGAGGTAGGGGGATTTAGACTCCCTGACGCAGCCACATGAATAATATAAAACTGAGACGGCAACAGGAACACAGGAACTGGCTAATCAGACGCAGGCAGAGGCAGGGTAATGTGGTATTTTGCCCACTTACACCCCATAACTCTCCTAAGACTTTCACAATGTCTGTGGTTACCTGGAGCCTACATCTACTGAGTGGGTGGGTGGAAGAGTTGGGTTGGGATACAGCATCATTCAGGACCTTCTAGAAGTTGTAAACTTATGCCAAAACATACAACATTTCCCGTATAATCGTTGTATGTGAGCACTGACAACATAGGGTGGGGAAAGAGTGCAAAACATCAGAACTCTTTTTTTTTGTCACATGCACCGAATACAACAGGCGTAGACTTTCCCGTAAAATAATTACTTAAGAGCCCTTTCCCAACAATGCAGAGTTAAAAAGTAAGAATGTTTTTAATAAAAATGCACTAAATATAAAAAATAGGAAATAGTAACACAATAAAATAACAATAATGAGGCTATATACAAGGAGTACCGGTACCAAGTCAATGTGCAGGGGCACGAGGTAGTATAGGTAATTAAGCTAATACCCCAGCATGTAGGTAGGGGTAAAAGTGGCAATCAGGATAGATAATAAACAGGGGTCAATGTAAATAGTCTGGGTAGCCATTTGATTTACTGTTCAGCAGTCTTATAGCTTGGGGATAGAGGCTGTTCAGGAGCCTTTTGGTCCCAGACCTGGCGCTCTGGTACCACTTGCCCTGCGGTAGCAGAGAGAACCGTATATGACTTGGGTGGTTGGTCTTTGACAATTTAGGGGCTTCCTATGACACCGCCTGGCATAGAGGTGCTGGATTGCAAGGAGCTCGGCCCCAGTGATGTACTGGGCCATACGCACTACCCTCTGTAGCGCCTTGCGGTCGGATGCCGAGAAGTCAATATGCTCTCAAATGGTGCAGCTGTATAACGTTTTGAGGATTTGAGGGCCCATGCCAAATCTTTTCAGCCTCCTGATGGGGAATAGGTATTGTAGTGCCCCCTTCACTACTGTGTTGGCATGTCTGGACCATGATAGGTCTTTAGTGATGTAGTCACCGAGGAACATGAAGCTCTCGACCCGCTCTATTACAGCCCTGTCGATGTGAATGTGGCATGCTCGGACCTCCATTTCCTGTAGTCCACTATCAGCTCCTTTGTCTTGCTCACGTTAAGGGAGATATTATTGTCCTGGCACCACACTGCCAAGTTTCTGTCCTCCTCCCTATAGGCTGTTTCATCGTCATTGGTGATCAGGCTGTCGTGTCGTCTGCAAACTTAATGATTGTGTTGGGAATTGTGCGGGCCACGCAATCGTGGGTAAACAGGGAGTACAGGAGGGGACTAAGCACACACCCCTGAGGGGCCCTCGTGTTGAGGGCCAGCGTGGCAGATGTGTTGTTGCCTACCCTCACCCCCTGGGGGCGGCCCGTCAGGAAGTCCAGGATCCAGTTGCAGAGGGAGGTGTCCAGTCCCAGGGCCCTTCGCATAGTGATGAGCTTGGAAGGAACTATGGTGCTGAACCCTGAGCTGTAGTCAATTAACATCACTCTTACGTAGGTAGCCTTTCCCCAGGGCATTGACATCCTCATATTGACATTTAATATTGCCATAGTCTTCATACTGTATACAAGTATGATTGTTGAAAACATAGGGTGAGGACTGAGGGGTGAATTTGAAAATCAACAAATCACTCCATTGGGTCAAGAATAGCCAATTAGCTCAGCATTTCCTGTAGAAGTATTGCCATTACCTTATGCTCCACCCTATAGCACATTACTTCATTGCTGTTGTCATAACAAGCTAATTACACCAGTCCTGTGATGACGATCACAGCAAACGATGACAGCTATCTAAGGAGGGTTTCTCAGGATAGTAGCTTACGGTTACACCCATCCTCATTCCCCTCTGCTCGCTGGACCATGAAAATGAAGCATCCAACGGGAAACAGTTTGTTTATAGTAGGAGAGGATGATGGCGAGGATTCACTGTCTGTCTCCCAGACTTTCCCTGTTATCCACCATCCAATCCCATGAGCCTCTGGAAGAGTGTGTGTGTGTGTGTGTGTGTGTGTGTGTGTGCCTCTGGGATTCTCCTGGAATGTAGCCCACCACCACCATTGCATTACCACTGTGGTCGGGTCTAGGCTGCTGGAATTACCAACGGGGGCTAGCTACCCTAGGAAACAGTGAGGGATGCCTGTGTGTGTATGTGTGTGTATGTGTACGTGCGCATGTGTGTTCAACTGAAACTAAACCAGGCCTATGTGAAGCCTGTAATTAAGATTCTCTAGGGTATGCTGATACTATGGAAGAAACCAAACGACTTTACAGTATGTCTGATTTCAGAGGCTGGTCAACAGCCAACATCCATTGAGCAAAATAGATCCATTCTGTTCTGTCTGTATATATATACAGAGGGAATGGAGAGAATGAATCAGCAGACTGATTATTGATCATCATTGATCTAAATGAAACTCCAATCCAATGCCCATCAATACTATATATAGTTAAGAACAAATTCTTATTTACAATGGCGGCCTACCCCGGGCCAAACCCGGACGACGCTGGGCCAATTGTGCGCTGGCCTATGGGACTCCCAATCAGGACAGGATGTGATACAGCCTGCATCCAAACCAGGGACTGTAGTGACGCCACTTGCATTGAGATACAGTGCCTTAGACCGCTGCACCACTCGGGAGGTGTCAGAACGGTGTCATCATTATTAGAGGCTTAGTTTTCCAATGGAGACAATAATAAAAGTTACAGTAATGAGCAACACATACTTCCCTGGTCCCTGGAGGTGGAGGCCATATTCTAGCCAGACACAGCACCTCTGTTGCAGACCAAAGACAATATAAATACAGAGACCTAAGCAGAGATCCTCCATTGTTCTCCAAGATCAAGACATATGGCTTTCTTTGACTCTCCGGGCCTCAAGACGAGTTAATAGTGGTCAACCCCTGTAAATGATGGTAACAGGATGTGTGACTGACTGACTTAGCTTCTTCGCCCTTTCATAGTATCTCTGGTTCTTTTCCTTTACCCTACGGGTCATTTTGTCAAATCATCTATGTGCTTGTCACAAGTAAACAATTCAACTTTGCAAGTGCTGAAGCAGAATTAACACTGAGGTGTTACAGGTCAGTGGGAGTTGTTTGTCAACTATTTCAAATGGACAACATTCTTGTGTAGTGGACATTTTTTGTTCAGACAAAAGGCTTGTTATGTGAGACCATTACATTAGCTACTTGTGTCTCCTCTTCCTGTGTTAAATAGCCTTCAACATGTGGCAGGATCTACTCATTATTGTGTCATTGAAATGACTAGTGTGTTTAGACTCGACACACTCTCGCTGAGTAATATTCCAGGACTATTGCAATTTTTATTCTGGGAAGTAAACGTTTAGCAATTGTTTAGCAATTGTCACGACTCACAGTTTATCAGACAAATAATAACCATGTAAAATAACAGGATGTCTGAGAGTGACTCATCTAGAGTAAAACAAAATGTTTGATGTCTGAAATAAAGCATACTTTTCAGAGTTGAAAAAGTCCTCCTCATTCACACAGAACTCATATAGCTGCAATATAACATCGAATTATACTTTGTATCAGTTGCCCATAGTTTATCCCTGTCTACATTGTTTCAACCAGAGTGAAATACCCTGTCACTGTAACTGTATTCTCCTTTTCCCATATAACAACAATACGTTCATAAAATGTGAATGTTTTTACCTTCTAAACGCGTTGGTCCAGCAATCCTGAGGACTTAACAGCATGCCGAGTCTTTCTCAAGTCAGATGTGTGATGGGCATTGGGGGGCGGCGTTCCGTTCTCTGGTGGGACATCTGTCCTTAGATCATACCATTATCTGGAAAGAGAGAGGGTTGTCTCACTTGAGCTGTGGGTTCAGTTTCCCAAATGCAAATGAGTTGTACTTGGATCAACTGTTGTGAGTTGTGAATTTGACACACTTCTTATTTTACGTGGTATAGTTTCTTAACGATTAAAAAAATAAAAGAAATGTAACTTTATGTTGGTTAATTCCCCCTATCTACAAGGAACATTTTCAATCGAGCATTTTTTTCTCCAGACACGCTTTGCCCCATTGACACAGCACACGACACTCGGAGGGGGGACATTTATAGTAGAGAATGATAGCTGGAGGAAAGAAAAGTTTGGGGGAGAGGCAGAGGCGAGTGCCGGTGGACAGCTGGCTGGTAGGAGTGTGATGGAGCCTGTAGCTTGAATAATAAATAGCATTAGACTTACAGCCCACTGACTTGAATGCGTGACATGCATCCAAAATGTTACAATGCTGAATTTAGACTAGTTTTCTCAGACAGGCTATTAGCCAGCCCTACAGTTATAAATGAGTAATATAAGCATTTACTTAGTCACCCAAGGAGAATTATGGATTGTAGAATACATTTAAATTAAATAAGCAACTCATGTTTACCCCACCCCCAGACCCGCGGACATCCCTTTACTGCTTTACTACTGGGAGAGGAAGAGCATGGCGTTATAGCTACCCCTCCCCCATCCTTCCAGATGGCCAGTTTTTTTGCTCATCCCGTGATGGAATGAAAAGATCAGCTAATTAAGTCCTATTGCCATGTGAAAGACCGCAGTGAGAGGGAACTGTTGAGCCCAGGAGAGCTACCCAAGTATCGAGTCTCAAAGTTGTTGTCCCTGTAGATTCTAGAACACAAGGGTTATTGAAAAAGGAATCACTGTAATCCTGGAAATCTTTATTGTCTTCTTGATAAACACATTGCTTAAAAAGAAAAGGAGCAACAAGAACAGGCAAACAATTCATTTAAACGAATAGTACTAATACCATCTGTCATTGGTGGTTTAGCTATGAGTGACAACTAATGCTTTAACGACAAAATCGAGAGTTCCAGTCACTGTCATGTGTCCAATAGTGGAGTAACCTATACTTAATTTATGGACTTTGAAAGAAATAAACAAACCCAAAAATGAACACACTTACACGTTGACACTATGCTGCTGTAAACCAAGTGACTGACTTGAATGCATACTTCAAAACAAAAAGTGTTTCTAGTAAAATAATACAAAATACTTAGAAAAATAATGACTCTATTCATAAAGAACAAAATATTTGTCCTGAACATACACATAATTTACAGTAGACCTATGCGCTTTCACTCACATTCTCTACATGAAACCTATTGACCAGTTCCTACATTGAAACCTATTGACCAGTTCCTACATTGCTTTACATTTCACACATTTTCTTATTTTATTCTTTATTTGCTTTTTTCACAAAGTATAAACAGTCCAGCAAGAGATGCATATCAGTCCCAGTAGTAGTCTTTTTCAGTAACTTGCTGCAGTGAAGTTGACCCTCATCATATAGCTGTAGGTTATGGGGCACAGTGGAGGTTGGTGGAGGGTGAAACAGGAGGGTGGTCGCATTGTAATGGCAGGACCATTGTGGTGAGGGAGGCGTAGAAGTGCAGTCTTTGGACTCTTGGGTGTAGAAACGGGCCGCAGCCAGAGCCTTTGTGGTGGGAGGCTGCGGGGGGTGATGGGAAGGGACAGAGCATCATGTGGCCTTCATTGCCCAGACACCTGTGTGCGCCTCAGGTTGTCCTTCACGCGAACAAACTCAGGGACACCTTTCTCCTGCTCCTCTCGACGCCTGATCTCCTCCTGCTCATACTGAAACACAAAAGTAGACTCATTTCAGACACTTCATTTGACATTTTATTAATTTATCCAGAGTGACTTACAGTAGTGAGTGCATCCATTTTATAACAACTTTTTCATACTGGTGCCCGATGAGAATCGAACCCACAATCCTGGCGTTGCAAGCGCCATGCTCTACCAACTGAGTCACACTGGATCCAGTAACTTTTTTCTTCTCAAACATGGTCATAGCCTATTTTTGTAAATACACCATTTGTTTATCCTCTTACTGTTAACTACATAGTGTGTGTGTGTCTGTGTACTACCTCCAGCAGTATCTGCTGTCTCTTGCGTAGTTCAGTCTCCAGTTCTAAAGGAGGCCGTAGAGCCAGTTCCTGCTCTCTATGCTGCTCCAGCCTCCTCTGTTCCAGGACTCGCTTCAGCTCAGGCTTCTCTCCCGGTAACAGGCCTCTATAAGGAGGCACAACAGACAACATATTCAGACATATTCACACTACTGAGCCAAGCAGGGGTGTACTGTGCCGGCCTGGTTTGCATCCAACATAGTTGCGAGACCATGCAGGCACAGCTTGCTCTGTGCTGTGCCAAGCGGTGCCATCATTTCTGTCTACAACGTGAAAAGAAAATATCAAAGCCAGAAGAGTACGGATCGAGTTGGGATGGTTGCGTGAAAAGGGTATGACATACACCGTCCTCAGGCCTCAGTGTATCACGTGAACTGTAATGTCACTGTAATGTCATTACAAGTATGTATGTGCCATGCCATGAGGCAGACAGAGCCATACATATAAATGAAAATGTATACACACACACACACTACAACTGGGAATAAAAGCACCATCATTTAGTTACCAATATGGTTTATCCCACACACAATTACACTACATGGACAAAAGTATGTGGACAACTGCTCTTCGAACATCTCATTCCAAAATGAGGGGCATTCAAATGGAGTTGGTCCCCCCTTTGCCGCTCTAACAGCCTCCACTCTTCTGGGAAGGCTTTCCACTAGATGTTGGAACATTGCTGCGGGGACTTGCTTCCATTCAGTCACAAGAGCATTCGTGAGGTCGGGCACTGATGTTGGACGATTAGGCCTGGCTTGTAGTCGGCATTCTAATTCATCCCAAAGGTGTTCGATGAGGTTGACGTCAGGGCTCTTTGCAGGCCTGTCAAGTTCTTCCACACCGATCTCGACAAACCATTTCTAGATGTGGAAGCACAGAAGATTCTAGAATGTCATTGTATGCTGAAGCGTTTAGATTTCCCTTCACTTGAACTAAGGGGCCTAGCCTGAAACCATGAAAAACAGCCGCAGACCATTATTCCTCCTCCATCAAACCTTACAGTTGGCACTATGCATTGGGGCAAGTAGCATTCTTCTGGCATCCCAGATTCCTCCGTCGGACTACCAGATGTTGAAGCGTGATTCGTCACTCCATAGAACGCGTGTCTACTGCTCCAGAGCCGATGCTTGGCATTGTGCATGGTGATCTTAGGCTTGTGTGCAGCTGCTCGGCCATGGAAACCCATTTCATGAAGCTCCCGACCAACAGTTATTGTGCTGACATTGCTTCTAGAGGAAGTTTGGAACTCGGTAGTGAGTGTTGCAATCGAGGACGATTTTTACGCGCTACGAGCTTCAGCACTCGGCTGTCCCGTTCTGTGACCTTGTGTGGCCTACCACTTCGCAGCTGAGTCATTGTTGCTCGTAGACGTTTCCACTTCACAATAACAGCACTTACAGTTGACTGGGGCAGCTCTAGCAGGGAAGATATTTGACTAACTGACTTTTTGGAAAGGTGGCACTATGACAGTGCCATGTTGAAAGTCCCTGAACTCTTCAGTACAGGCCATTCTACTGCCAATGTTTGTCATGGCTGTGTGCTCGATTTTATACAACTGTCAGCAACGGGTGTGGCTGAAATAGCAGAATCCACTAATTTGGCCATGTAGTGTATCTGCACCATTAATTTTGTTTATGCATTGGCAGATGTGATCTTTCTTAAAACTTTTGAGACGTACAGTGCATTCAGAAAGTACTCAGACCCCTTTACTTTTTCCACATTTTGCTACATTACAGCCTTATTCTAAAATTGATTTAAAACATTTTTTTTTTCAATCTACACACAATACCCCCATAATTACAAAGCAGTGTCGCTGCAGAGCTATTTTCAGGTCTCTCCAGAGATGTTCAATCGATTTCAAGTCCAGGCTCTGGCTGAGCCACTCAAGAACATTCAGAGACTTGTCCCGAAGATACTCCTGTGTTGTCTTGGCTGTGTGCTTAGTGTCGTTGTCCTGTTGGAAAGTGAACCTTCATCCCAGTTTGAGGTCCTGAACACTCTGGAGTAGGTTTTCATCAAGGTTCTCTGTACTTTTCTCCATTCATCTTTGCCTCAATCCTGCCTAGTTTCCCTGTCCCTGCTGCTGAAAAACATCCCCACAGCATGATGCTGCCACCACCATGCTTCACCGTAGGGATGGTGCCAGGTTTCCTCCAGACGTGACGCTTGGCATTCAGGCCAAATAATTCAATCTTGGTTTCATCAGACTAGAAAATCTTGTTTTTCATGGTCTGAGAGTAATTTAGGTGCCTTTTGGCAAACTCCAAGCGGACTGCCTTTTACTGAGGAGTGGCTTCCATCTGGCCACTCTACCATAAAGGCCTGATTGGTGGAGTGCTGCAGAGATGGTTGCCCTTCTGGAAGGTTCTCCCATCTCCAATGAGGAACTCTGGAGCTCTGTCAGAGTGACCATCAGATTCTTGGTCACCTCCCTGACCAAGGCCCTTCTCCCGCGACTGCTGCGTTTGGCCGGGCGGCCAGCTCTAAAAAAGAGTCTTGGTGGTTCCAAACTTCTTCAATTTAAGAACGATAGAGGCTGCTGTGTTCTTGGGGACCTTCAATTCTGCAGACATTTTCCTTCCCCAGATTTTTGCCTCGACACAATCCTGTCTTGGACAATTCCTTCAACCTCATGGTTTGGTTTTTGCTCTGACATGCCCCGTCAACTGTGAGACCTTATATAGACAGGTGTGTGCTTTTCCAAATCATGTTCAATCAATTGAATTTACCACAGTTGAACGCCAATCAAGTTGTAGAAACATCTCAAGGATGATCAATTGAAACAGGATGCACCTGAGCTCAATTTCGAGTCTCAGAGTGAAGGGTCTGAATACTTATGTAAATAAAAATGTCTAAAAACCAGTTTTTGCTTTGTTGTTATGGGGTATTGTGTAGATTGATGAGGGGGGGACAATTTAATCTATTTTTAGAACAACACTGTAATGCAACAAAATGTGAATAAAGGGAAGGGGTCTGAATATTTTCCAAATGCACTGTATAATAGAACCTTTAGTCTATTTCTGTGTATATTGTAATTGTATATGTGAGTCTTTATTTCAAGTTGGTCCTTTGTAACTCAGTTGGTAGAGCATGGTGCTTGTAATGCCAGGGTAGCGGGTTTGATTCCCGTGACCACCCAATCGTAAAATGTATGCACGCATGACTGTCGCTTTAAATAAAAGTGTATGTTAAATGGCATATATTATTAACCAACCGTTTGGTGCTGAGCAGTAGTTCGCGGTGCAGGTCGTGGTGGCTGGGTGTCTCCACAGTGGAGCCATTCAGTTTCACCCTGGGCGGCTGCTGGGACTGGGTCTGAGTCCCCTCCGGGACCTCACTAAACTCTGTAGACTGCCGGGACAGGGGCTCTCGGCACACATAGTTCTCTCCAGGAGAGGAAAGGGTTCATTATTTTTCAGATGATTTGGCACAAGTCTAGCCTGATTCTTGCCAGCTCTGTTGCTGTCAGAAAATTCCATAAGGAATTGACAAGAGAGCAAAAATGGACAGGAACTCAGGTTAGCACAAGTCAACTTGTACCATCAAATCTAGATCACATAATTAATGAATTGAATCAGTACTAGGTTTTACTATAGATATACCTTTTCGGTGGTGTCGAAATCCTGGCCGCTGAGGAAGCACCTGAAAGGTGAGGGAGAAGAGAGAGGAAATCATTAATTAACTCAAGCAGAGTATAACAAACATTGCACTGCATGTGGTCCTGTAATATGATGCAGTAGGGAACAACACAGCCACACCACATGGTACCAAGGATACGGTGTAAAAGAGAGAACTGATGAAAACACTGTCAATGAGCCACATAGTGGAATCTCTTTCAACGTTTGCTCCACATGCTATTTGATCACCATCTCCAGAATCTGCTGTAGATGTGTGTGTGTGTGTGTGTGTGTGTATTATTTTCCTATAGTGCAAAACAATATCCATCACAGAACACCTTTTAATCAAACAATATGCTAGGTAATCAAGTCGTCCCTTGGTTAATCAAGCTGCTTGTTGATTGGCCCTGTGGGATCTAGGTTGTGTAATTACATAGGTGCTACAAGAGGAAGTACCATCCCTGGCTAGGCTATTAACGCATGTCGTCTGTATTTACTCAAAGCGCTGTCGCACAGAGGGAGCCGATGGCTGACGACTGAATTATGTAACGCGTCTTATCACCCTTTCAGATCGTCAGATCTTATGAAATGTTTGGCTCCACCCTCCACCCAAGGTTGCCAAGGTTTCCCTGGCCCATTCTCAAGCTCATCATCACCACAGGAGCTTTAATGTCATCGTGATAACAATGCCATGTTAACTATTTTATGGCAAAAATCAACAAAAATGAGAGATCGTGGTACATAACGATGGATGTTTCGTCCTTCTCATTATACCCTGGAGGCCGATGAAAAGAAAACACCAAGCTATTAGAACTGAACAACTTTTGCAACTTTTTAAACCATGCCTTAATATAAAACTTGTGTAAGTCTTTATGAAGGTGAATGTATTGTAAAGTGTTACGATTGAAAGTACAGAAATGGCTACCACAGCTGGTGAGAGAGAATCAACTCATCATAACAGACTGTCCCTTCTAGTCCGCACACAGCAGAGCACATGCCTCTGCCAGCCACACCCAGTAGTTGAAATCAACTCTTGTTTGGAAGGAGGCCTCATGGATAGTATCATATTAACCAGCGGGCAGATGGCAGACTGCAGTTGTTGTGACTGGCCTTTCACTAAAACAGACAAAGTCAAAACCCATCTTGTTCCAGGCCACAGTAATGTCAACACTGCAGGTCTAGATTGTCTTGCGTGCTGGACTGATGACTCTGCACACATAATATGTTGGAGACAAAGGAGGCTGTGGGAAGTGACTGCTATTGGTCCTGCAGCCCATCAACTACCCAGCATGCCCTATGCTGTGCCAAGTTGTGCCTGCATGTCTGTCTATTGCCGCTTTTCGACTTTAACGTCGGTGTTACAATAGTGTATACACCCTTATGTTATACTACGGAAATTGTGTTTCCATAGCTAGGGCTGACAGTGAGGACTTGTAAAGAGAAGAGTCAACCTCTGCATAATCAAAACAGTTGCTTTGTAAGGTGTTAAAGTTCTTAAAGTTCACAGTTAGCCATTGTTATGTAAATTCCAGCTGGGAAAGTATCAGTGGCCTGGCTTTTGCCCTAAGTGAGAGCATGTCTGACGGAGCTATGGCCCAGTGCGACACGGTTGCAGGTCCACGTAGATGGAACTAGAAAAGTCTGAGCCTTTTGGGTAAAACACTGGTGTAAATCCTGCATGGAAATGTGCCATATAAGACATGTCACTCTATATTAAAGACAGTATGGTGCCAAGAACTATCCTCTCTCTCGCTCCCCCTCCCTCCCTCTTGGAGCCAGGTCCCAGCAGGGTGTTGATCTGGAAATGGAGGATTAAGAGGACAAAGCCGGGGACGGAGACTGGGACAGATCCAAAGTTAAGGACTGCGTGAATGCCAGTCGCCATCCAGACCAGTCCAATCTAGTCTACTGGTCTAGATTAGACCACTACATCAAACTCTGACACACATAATTCCATTTCATATCATTGTGCTAAATCACAACAACTATGTATTCATTTCTTGAGGTGACAACCTCTTAGATTGAATTTGTATCACTATATCATCAGTTTATGGTCAAACCAGTTCAATAAGAAGTTCGTCCCTTCTAGCTAGATTCAGATGACCCATTTTTGACAGCCCACTTGGCCACCTTGTGGCCATTAGTGGTAACATTATTATTTATTGTGTTGTTTAATTTAACCTTTAACTAGACAAGGCAGTTAAGAACAAACTCTTATTTACAATGACGGCCTACCCTGGCCAAACCCTCCCCTATCCCGGATGACGCTAGGCCAATTGTCCTTCCACACACTGTCTGTAATGGTCTATTACTGACTAAATATAGACACTGTAAAGTTGTTGCTCTGCCTTGAATATAACCCCATAAAAACATCTCAAATCCAGAAAGCAATGTCGTCCATCCATTGGACTAATGCATAATGAACATGGAATCCAATCTTTAAAGGACATTATCAATCATCATCATCATCACAGATCAGATACTTTTCTGTGTTGAACAGAATCAGCTGTTAACCATAGAAATATAACATAATTATATTTCTATGGTCACCACCACCTGTGACAGGTGGCCAACAGACAACCCGACATGACTGTTGAGCCTCCAGTTCAGACAGGAGTTCAGACGATAATAAATAGACTCACTTTCTTTGTGCTGTATGACCCGTCCATGGCACGATCGCCACAGTCCCCCATTTCTATCAAGCTACAAGATCCCCCTCTCTCTTATTCAATAGTCCATTGTCAAATGCCACACACCTCAAGACAAACAAGTGTCTGCTTCTTTCTGGCTTCCGAATCCAACATAGTAGTGCGGTCGCTGAGTAGAAGACTGCCTGTAGGTTACAGTTCAATGTCTTAACCTACCAGTTGTCAACACACAGTGGTAGTAGGCAACCCCTGTAATCCCGTTACGCTATTCAAGATTATGGTTGCATCCCAAATGACACCCTTATTCTCTATATAGTGCATTCCTTTTGACCAGGGCTCTTGTCAAAAGTAGTGCACTACATAAGGAATAGGGCACCATTTGAGACGCAAGCTAAGCCTCACCACTAACCACAACCCCCAGGGAGTGGGACGTCAGATTAGCTAATTGCCGTGGACATCAATGCTGCTTTTAACCACTCCAAATTACAAATGTAATGTATTGCAGAATAAACAAGCGGAGTTGCTATGCTGTTATTAAACCAAGATAACATGTCAGTCCTCTCAGCATCTTTGGGAATCTACTCCTTGACAGCTGAGCCCTTTAATGCTGTCTAGTAAATCTGACAACATGGTCTAAGGCCTTTATGCTTTCAAGTAAATTAATTAATATATGGTTGCTATTACTGTAGGGTGTTTTCAATAAGTCTAATACTGGAATGTTACATGAACCAACAGGCCGGGGGAGTAAAAGAGCGAGATATATATATATATATATATATATATATATATATATATATATGATTAGACATTCGGTTTCCCAGACACAGATTAAGCCTAATCTTGGACTAAAAAAACATCACAAATTGAGATTCTCCATTGAAAGCGCTTTTTAGTCCAGGACCAATCTGTTAGGAACACCATCCCTAAATGTGAATAGAGAGAGGTGGATTTTCCCACACATGGGGTGCATTTTAATAGTCTAAAGTGGCTTCCTCTTATTGTCTCCTTTCCTCACAGATCTGGAAACATCACATAGGTCCAGTTTAGCTCTTCAAATCAGTGCAGAATGCAGTTGGAAGTAGAAAAGGAAAAGATTCTACTTAGAGATGCACCATTACTGTACCAGATATGGAATAGAATGGTTTTGCAACTGGCTTTCGTGTGCTAGTGTGTCTCAAAAGCCATCAGATATTCCTACTACTCAGATACATGTAAATGTTTATCTGGTCAAACAAATACAAATGTCGTAGCTGCCTACCTTTGCTTCCAGTATTCCTTCTGTTCCTGTGATGCTGCTTGCTCGTCGATCCATTAGTCCTTCCTTTCCAGTAGCACTCAAATCGACGTATTTCGAGCTCCACTGATCAGCCTGTTTACAGAAGTCGCTCATGTATAACTACTAAACAAACGACAAGAAGCATACAGATACGTTACTGATTTTAAAAGCTTTGGCAGTAACCACAACCTGTGAAAATGGCAAACGGTATGCGACGCTTATTTTGGCATCATGAAACAAATGGAAGTACAGTTGCTTACTAACTTAGTTAGCTAACTAACTTTAGCCACCAGGAAGTTCAGGTGTTGTTAGCAAGCCAACTAGCTAAAGTTAGCTAATGTGGAGACGTGGCTCACAGCACAAGCCATTAATGTCAAAAGCCCTAAATGATATTCAAACTTGCTTGAAATGCACAATTCGGTAACTTTAGCTAATTTCAAAAACTGTACAAAACAAACATGTGAAATGTATACATCAATTTGCTATAATGCCTAGTATATTTCTCTGAACAGTGTATTCATTCGATGGTTTACTGGTGTTCGGCTTGCTGTTCATCTGCACGTGTGCTTACCTGAAGAAAGTGCCTCGAGTGAAGGGCTGGCTGCTGGCAGAGAAGAGAGGGGTCTGGGGGGTGTTCTTCAAAGGTATTTAATAGAAATAAGATGGTGCCTCCCAAAATAACATGCCAGAGATTGATAATTAGTCAACAGCGTTAAATCAGGCACCCCTAAACATATGCTTTCTAAAAGAGAAAGTTAAGCATGATTTCATTAAAAGTTCATGCATATCACTTGTGCATTTTGCAGACACCTCCACTGGCTTTTCTAATGAGTGTGAAATTTGATGTTTTTTACAACTTGATATCACCTTGATTGTCTTTGTTATTGGCTCAACAGCATCTGTGATTGGGACCAGACTTCATCTGACAGTGGCTCTATCCTGTGTGACCATGGCGTTCTATGTTCTCTTTCTAAAATGACCAAATAGGAGGCTGGACTGTCTAGTCTGGTCCCAGATTTGTTTGACAATGACAACAATGGATTTGGCAAGACCGCACAAACAGATCTGGGACGAGGCTACATGGACACTGCCGCTGAGCTTGGAACCAATGAACAATGTGGCGAGAAAAGAGGACGGGGCTACACGCTTTTGAAATGTGGTCTAATGTCTGTCAACACGCCACACACCCTTCACTTTCTGAAGTGAGATGTTTATTTTATTTGGAACAGTGATGAAAAATACACTGACTGACACAGAGATCAACAACATGAGTGTCCCCCTGTGTGCAGTCAATGGTCAAAATGGGGTGGTTAATATATCTCTTTCTGTTAATTCAAATGAAGGAGTTTCGAGATTTTATGTGGGGGGTTTTTGCAAGACAAATGGTACTGGTGTAAATATATTCCAAGTGCCTGTCTTGTTGAATTTACTGCCAGTTACTTGAGTGAAGAGTGAGGCTTCACCATTGTGTGACTAGTGCTGTTGGGGTTCAGGACTTTGGACTAATGTACCTACTACACAGGACCAATGTATAATATAGCCATTCATTTGACATGAAACATGACACTAATGATCTGAACCACATCTTAACATTTGCCAGTAATTTGTCCCTTGTTACAGTGATGCAAAGTGTATGTTTTTATAAGTGTGATTTTCTAAGATGTGGATGAGGGTGAACATGGAAACAAAGTGTTTCAAATATATCACAGTAAATAAATGCATTTTAACAATTTACAAGGTATTTATATATATGTACATTACCAGTCAAAAGTTTGGACAGGACAAAGCCTTTATTTGAGTTTTTATTTTTACAATTTTCTACATTGTAGAAGAATAGTGATGACATCAAAGCTATGAAATAACACATGGAATCATGAAGTAACCAAAAAAGTGTTATTTCATAGTTTTGATGTCATTACTATTATTCTTCAATGTAGAAAATAGTTCAAATACAGATTTTAATTTTTTTTAAATGAAGGCTACTGTACTTGAAAAGTTCTTGACATTTTCCGGATTGACTGAACTTCATGTCTTAAGGTAATGATGGACGGTCGTTTCTCTTTGCATATTTGAACCATAATATGGACTTGGGCTATCATCTGTATACCACCCATACCCTGTCACAACACAACTGATTGGCTCAAACACATTAAGAAGGAAAGAAATTCCACAAATTAACTTTTAAGAAGATACACCTGTTAATTGAAATTCATTCCAGGTGACTACCTCATGAAGCTGGCTGAGAGAATGTCAAGTGTGCAAAGCTGTCATCAAGGCAAAGGGTGGCTACTTTGAATAATCTAAAATCTATTTGGATTTGTTTAACACTTTTTTGGTTACTACATGATTCCATAAAGAAAACCCCTTGAATGAGTAGGTGTGTGCAAAATGTTGACTAGTACTCTGTATGTTGTGTGGTTTATTATAAACAAGCTAATGTAGGCCTACTCATTACAAGGCATGCCCACATTACCATTGATGGCCACACGAGGGCACGCTATTATTTTACTCCAACCTTTCTTTCCTCCGAGTTCCCATGATTCTCTGCGCTCTATAAATACAACAACGCCGTAGTACTGTCAGTTTTGTTTGAATGGTGTTATGTTTGTGCGTGTTGTGTGCCTGTGCGGCTGAATGAGTGTGTGATTGTTTTAGGTTTATAGTTCTACACAGTGGTCTGATTTGATCCGGTTGGGGTTTGACCTTGCCCCGATTCTGAAATGATAGTACCCGACATGCGAGCTCCTGAGGCAATGAGCATGAACTTCAGGGCTCTACAATAAATTGTGGTCAGAAGTGATGACTCGATCAGATATACTAGTGCCGAGGAGTTTTGTAGTTTTACCTCATTCTCCACACTGGCCAATGAGTATAACAGCGATTCTGATCTGCTATAAATTACTGCCTGAGACGATAATTAACACTGTTGTAGCTTCTTAGCCAACATTTTCTGGCTAGCTCGCAAGCCAACCCTTGTCCAGGCAAGCTAGATCACAAGTGCACAATTATTTTAGCCAGATAATGGAGTTAAGGACAAAAGTAGTGAGCGTTTATGGAGAGAAGGGAAACACGTGTGCCAGGTTAGTTTTATAACAGACATTCAGTGGTTCTACTGCTTCCTCTCCATTAAAAAAAAAAAGCCTGGGTGGCAACAAACAAACATTTGATCAGTGTGCAACCAAACAAACATTTGATCAATGTGCAACCAAACAAACATTTTGATGTTATAAGGTTCATACTTTCACACAACTGTTGGCTTCTGTGCTGAAAATGCAACCACCACTCAACAACTATGCTGTCAAAGTTAAGGAATGCTTATATTTTAAGATGTTTCAGCGACTTGAATACTTAAATATAGTAATGATCTTGTGTAGGGGGTAGTTCACTGGAAGTTCAGTGATGTCCATCGCCCACTGAGTGAGTTGTGTGACAGTATTATTAGGTGGAGTAGAATCCCCCGTCGTGCTTCCTGGAGTATCCCCTGTTAGTAGAGGCGTTGTGATGAGATTCTGTGGAGACAAAAAAAAAAAACATCTTATCATACATTGTTAGGGAAAATGCCCTGCCTAGGCTAGTAGAGAACTGATTTCACTCATACCTGGCCAGGCCCAGGGCTTTTACAATTAGCTCAGAACTAGGACAACAATATTTTAGGAGTCCCAGTAGATATGGCAATGGTCAAAAAGCTCTTAAAATAACCAGTCACAAGAAGTAGCTGAGATGACGAAAGATGTTCCTTTCACAGACTACCTGATTATAGATTGGATTTCAGTCCTACTCATCCTCTTCTTGCCTGCGTGTATTCGCTAAGTATTCGCTAATCAATTATTTATTGAACAAGTCATTAGGGTTGTATTGAAATCTTACCTATTGTTCCCTCAATGCTGTAGATGGAAGACTTCTGTGAGTTTAGCCATACTTTAACTTCTGTCTTGGTTTCACACAAGGGCGCTTCATGTTTTCCACGGTTCTTCAGAGTCCTCCTACAGAGTTAGTTTTACATTAGTTGAGTTAATCTCTTCCCGCAGCTTCTGTTCGGCACCCTATTCCCTATATAGTACAATACTTTTGACCAGAGCTCTCGACTACAGCAGCACCACAGTTGAGCATTCCCCCCCAGTTCCATCACACTCACCCATGGTCGTCAGTAAAAGTCTCCCTCTGGTATAAGGTCTGGTTCTTACTACTGAGGAACTCTTGGTGGTGGTCATAGGTTGATTTCAAATGGAAGTCTAGGCTGTCTTTAGGTGCCTTGGTTGGGAGAGAGTACAGTAATGTGATAGGTGATCGTTCTGTTTGTATGTCATTTTGTGATGTCAATTCTGAATTTCTTCAATTTCTGTAAAATGTGTGCATGAATCAGTCAAGTCAAATAAGTTTATATTGTACTAGCTAGCTGAATTTGGCTAGTACAACTTATTTTCATGTTGTCCTTTGTGTCAAGCTAATAATAGGCATAGGCCTATTATAGAGAAATAATATTAGCCTACCTGCCGGTCATGGTACCGGACATTCCTCCTAATGCTGGCTAGAGTAGCCCTGTCATTTAGACGACTCCACGGTTCGTCATTTTGAGCTATGTGAGTTGGTTTATCAAATGGCTCTTTCTGTTAATTTGGAAGGAAGAATGCATAGACTGATCAAATAGCGGAAATCATGTAGGCCTACTTAAAAGTAAAAACATATATATATATTTTAGGCAAAAAAAAATGCTAAATATCATCAGTGCTAGAGCTGCAATTTAGGCCTACCTGACATTGCCTTGCCCCAGTCAATGAGTAGTCGTTCTCAGTTTTAGGAAAAGGAAAGGGATCTCTCGTTCGTGGCATTATAAAAGCTCGAAATGTTACAATGTTGAGGATGATAAACACATGCTCTTGCAGCCGAATTGTATCCCCTTGTTTGTCGCACTAGAATGTTGACTAACTCACCATGGTTACTAGGCGATTCATTGTGACACCTCATCCGCATATATAATTTATTAAAATATTTACCTATTCCTTATCATTTGCAGAAATGTGAGTTTACGAAAGGTTTAGGTTTGCCAATTTTGACTAATGTAATTTATTGAAGGTATATAGCAAGCGCTATTCATTTACACAAAGACATCTCAAAGCGATGTGAAGCATCAACAAAAAAACAAGCGTTTTAAAAACAACATAATTGATAATGAGTTGATGATTAATGACTAGGATATTATTTATGGCAAACAATATTGTAATGAAAAATAAATATTAAAAAATGAGTGTACCCTGTAATATCACGTTCATGTTTCCTACTATGTAAACCCAACCAATTGCCGTGTCTTGCCAGGGGTTTCCAGTCCACTAGTTACAACAGCCACAAAGTCAAAATTGGCTATATTTCATATAAACAAAAATGTGCAAAAAACAATTGCCTAACATTTTTTTGTATAATCCCTGTTTACCAACAAATGGGGCCGAATAAAAATGCACAAGGCCTAATTTCAGTTGACAATATCGTGCACTTGTCAAAAAGGGCCGCGCTATCCGGATTCATTGGGACGTCCAAACCTCCCATTGAGGTTGACTTTTAAAATGGTTAAGGTAAGGGTTAAGCCGTTAAGGTTAGAGTTTTATAAGGGTAAGGGTAGGGGTTTAGCATATGGACGTCCCAAGGATACCAGATAGCACTAATCATGTCAAAAAGCACCTGTGGAGTGCGGTAATGCCTGCAAATACCCCGGAATTTTTAAATGCGAAAGATAATTGATTGTGTCAGTAAAATATACACACTCATGCTGACCATTAATTGAATAATAAAAATCTAAAAACGAGCATTTTATTTAATTATTTTTAGAGCGCTATCTAGAGAGTGAAAGCGCCTGCGCCTCATAGGTAGACTGCTAGAGGATGCTGCCAGCTGTCGTGGCATAAATTCAACCCTCCGCCCCGCATGAGTTTCACCTCCAGCGTGGAGTGGACCTGCAAGCTGTTAATTGTAGCCTACCTGCTGCTCAAGAAAGATGAAAGCTTCACACAGTTTTCTTCACCTTCTTTGGCTATTTTTTGTTAAAATTTACGCGTCCAGTGATTTGCCCATATGCAAAGAGGTAAGGAGCATGGAATGATAAATTGCCTTTTAACATAATTGTGACTAATTGACTGTATTTTCACCCATATGGCTTAACAATTACATAAAGTGCACTTCATTAGGTAACCTAAACAAAACCTATTGCATTGCTTCACATAATTGTACATTTATTTTGTATAACTCGTCTAAACTGTAACGTTTCTATTAACTAGCTGGGAATTTCTACAGAATAATTGCAAACATTTTCCTGTAGTTTTCAATGCCGTCTTTTAAAAATACATGATCCATCCTTTTATGGTCCATTATGAAAAGCATATTGACTGATCAGTTGGAGCAGAACTCATTCATATTGACATACACGTTGTCTGATGTAGCCTACGTCTCAGTTAGTAACCTCTGAATTTGACCTCCATAAATGCACTACACTGTAAACAACGAGCCATCATACGTGAAGATGATCTAGAAACCTGATCGTATTTGAAGAAGTACCCTTCACACAATTAGTAGGAATATTTTATGAGTAATAGACGTTTGCTATTGTAGGCTTTATGGAAATATGATGCAAAAAGCAATGAGTTATCACAACCATAGAATTCAAAACAGTCACACATGGCTGAGTGGCCAGTTATAGGACAGAATAAATGCAAAGCTGTTGGTATGTCTGTTAGAATTCTGATGTAATATTATGGTATTTCAAGATAGTGGGGGTCAGTTTAAAAAAAAACCTGTTGTATCACACTTTTCAGCATGGGGGTGGTGGGAGAAGGAGTCTTGGTGGTAGAGGTGCTGAACTGTGCCCCTAGACCTAATCAACAGGCCAACTGTTCTCTATTTATTTTATTTTAAGCGCTGAGGTCAAATGTAATCATTTTAAAACTCTGTTGAACCATCATCAACCCCATACACACATTCACTCTGAGGTAGCAATACAGAAATTAACCGTAAAAACAATAGATGCCTAATTTTCTACTTTCCTAAAGAGTTTGTCAATGTCATGTTATCTGAATTCAGTACTGCAGAGCTCCCGTACTCAACAGACCGACTGCAGGCCGGATCTGGACCAAGAACGGGGTCAATACGGATCATGGGTCCCAAATAAAAAATAAATAAATAAAACATTTTCAAATAAAAACATTTATTCGTCATACACACGTTTTTAGCAGATGTTATTGAGGGTGTAGGGAAATGTTTGTTTTGGGGGGCGAACTCAGTCGGGCTTCCACCCCAGTATCATATGAACACACATAAGACATGGCAAAATGTGTAGAATTGTAGGAAATTAGCATTAAAACTACAAAATGTTCTCTCTGTCAACAAGAGGGGTGGTGAACAGTTTGGGGTCGCATGGGTTGTGAGGTGGGGGTTTGTTATCACGCTGATGAATGACAATATCCATTCAGACTGTTCTTTTCCACCTAGGAAATCTGTGAGACCGGACTGTCTCACATAGTACTTGAGTACCCCTGCTGTAGAGGCTTCTGCTAGCAGCATTTCTCTTATGGACATGTGTTACACTGGTATGGCGTCAGTTAGTTTGGTGTTGCTTACATAGCCTTTATTAGTCATAGTCAGATGCCTGTGTGTGTGCAACAGTTTTCTGCCTTAAACAAGTCCTTAGTTCTCCAGTTAACAACTCTCCTGGCTGTAGTCTACTTTCTCTTCTTACTATTTGCATAACTACTGTGGTGTTTGATAATGCCTAGGCATTTCTTGTATCAATAGCGTTGTTGCTGGGGTGTGAATGGAGAGCTGATATGCACCATGCTTGCTGGTATTGGAAGTTGTCACCATATATATGACCCATACATTATTCCTTGTTTGGGTTAACAAGGTTACATAAAGACTTCATAGCACATTCTTAAGTCATACGTAACACATTCATAAGCTGTACACATTTCATGAATGCTTAGCAAAATCAGCTGGAGCAAAAACAGTTTATAGTAGAACTAACATCCCCAAGTGACTTGGCATCATGATTAGGCCCATGTAAGGACAATGTGTTCCAGGAAACCTACAGCCACCTTTACCCCAAGGTGAGAGAGCTTAGAGGCAGATTAAGTTGAAGGGACACCATGGCTGACTGATTCATCAGAATGATTTGTTTTCTGACAGTACCTGTGTGTGTGTGCCTGTGAGACCATGAGGAGACAGGGTCACAATGTCCCGTTGCCACGGTTTACTCATGTTTTTATGAACAAGGAGTATTAAATTTGAGCCAGGCAGAGCACATCTTCAATTCATGAATTTTCATTTTATCCATCAACGGTTCACTTTCACTCCCTCTCCCACTGTCTCTCTCCTCTCTCTTTCTCTCTGTCTCTCTCTCTCTTCTTCTACCTCTCTGTCTCCCTCCCCTCTCCCTCCCTCTTCTCCTCCCACTCACTCCCCTTATCTCTAAAACAAAAGCTAATGTAGCTGCACTAATAAAAAACAGAAGTGTGTTAGAGGGAACATTTGTCTGCTGGTTGTTAACTATTAATCCTACATGGTCCAGAGTGGGGGTTAGGTTTACTCTGCAAAGTGGTCTTGTTCTACAGTGCAATACTATTGAACAGAGTCCTATGGGCCCTGGTTAAAAGTAGTGCACTAGGTTGGGAATAGAGTGCCATTTGAGACGTAGCCCAGTAATTCTTCACATATATGGCCCAATGGCCTATTTAGATGCCTTGACTTTCAACCCTGTACTAGCCTTGCTTGTCAGGACTCACGGCACTCCACAGTGGCTATGAGAAGATCCTGAGTGCCAGTCCATTTCTGCTGTCTTGCCAACCCCTTATGGAATTATCATGTCAGTGAGTGACAAGGAGTTGGAATGATAGTACAAACATACTCTATCTGGGACCAGGCTAGGAAGAGACAGTACTCTTCTGTATATTCTCAGTATGCATTTTATATTCTGCTTACTGACTCACTGCTTACATCTTCTAAGTAAAGAGTACTCCTACGATGACGTTATGATGGGAGGGCTACACCTACAGCAACCTTTGTCGAAGGAAGACTTAACGTTTCTATCACACCTATAGCAAAGCCACTTGAAACAAACAAGACATCTTATGTTGCCTGTCCTCTGTCTGTAGTTGTAATGACTTGCTAAGAGATGATTGCGATGAGTTGTTGACAGAAGGGTTGGCCTGGTCTGCAGCTTTTCCATCTTTTTCCTTGGCTACTAAATAAGTCAATAACCCCAAGGTGAGGGAGATTAAGACAACAGGTGAGGCAGCAGCCTCTTGACTGCGCAAATATTGATCCGATCCTTCTATTTGGAAAGGGGGTTGGTCTAGTTTAGAGGGAAATTTGGCTGAAGGTAATGCATTATGTTGAGAAGTCATGTGTATTGGCCAGTTATACCATTTTTTAAGTCAGTTAAATCAGTCAAAATGTATTATTTCACAAATTTTAGACTCTCTGAGCATGATTACAATGGTAAAATGGTCCATCAAAATGAATATGAGTTTATTTAGGAGTTGACTTGAATATACTCTGAATGGATATCTGTGAATTAGGTCATAACCTGTGTGATGTCATGTTCCAAAAAGTCCCAATACACTGATCTCAAACTAGTACACTCTACCTACTTTTCAAAAACTAGTGTCACCATTAGAGGACTACCTTGTGAGCATTTCATCCATTGTTCAGGCTCTATACACAAAGTATATATAAATACCTGAGAAGTGTGAGTCTGTGTGTGTTTTTTCTTGCAGTCCGACTACCACTTTGAGTACACAGACTGCGATGTGCTGGGGTCTCGATGGAGGGTGGCGGTGCCCAACAAACCAGACACGTGCACAGGCCTCCCTGACCCTGTCAAGGGCACACAGTGTAGTGAGTACCCTACCTACCTACCTACCTACCTACCTACCTACCTACCTACCTACCTACCTACCTACCTACCTACCTACCTACCTACCTACCTACCTACCTACCTACCTACCTACCTACCTACCTACCCTACCCTACCCTACCCTACCCTACCCTACCCTACCCACCCTACCTTGCTCTACTTTCATACTATGTATTCATACTATGTACTAACTATACTATATAACACCCTTCACACAATCCAATATCACAGTCATTAAAGGTATACCCTTATTACAACTCTCTACATGCAGTACACAGTTTCAAGGTAAGTCTCAGTCTTTCTCTTGATACTTCACCTTCTCCCTCACCTCCTTTTCAAAATGTCGGAGGTAAGTGTCGGAGGTAAGTGAGGAGACCATTGGAGGACATCTTCTCCTCAGAACCTATGACGTTTTGAAGAGGCGGGGAGAGAGGATGTGAGGAGCAAAGAAAGGACTATTGAGATGCACCCACAGTGTCTTCCTGGCCTGCACTAGTCTCATCCCTCTCTTCTCCCCCCCCCCCCCCCCAGCGTTCTCCTGCAGCGAGGGGGAGTTCCTGGACATGAGAAGCCAGGAGTGTCAGAAGTGTTCTGGTGGGACCTACTCTCTGGGGACGGGCGTGGCCTTCGATGAGTGGGACAGCATGCCGGCTGGCTTCATCTCACACGGGATGAACATGAACATAGCTGACATCTACACCAACTGCTCAAAGTCAGTATCTCTCTCTGTCTTGCTTACAGCGGGTGTGGGAAGAGAGTAGTAACTCTTCATCTCAAGCTTCGGTTATTTTATGGCCATTTACATCAGCCTGGTCCCAGATCTGTACAGCCAATTCCTGATGGCAAGACAGTACAAACCGATCTGGGACCAGGCTACCTTTCTACACAGCCGCATACTGTTTAGTGCATTGGAAGACACCCTTATTTTGGTTACTATTTATCTCAACCTTTAGAGCTACTGTCTATTTCTAACAGTATTTGTCTCTTTTGTCTTCCGCTATAGCTCGACCTGGATACCGAAAGGCGACTACATTGCCTCGAACATAGATGAGTGCACCTCTACCTTGTCCTACGCGGTGAGCCTGAAGAAAGCAGGCACTGTGTCCTTTGAGTACTTCTACCCAGACAACACCATCTTCTTTGAATTCTACGTGAGTGTTGCATGTTCTATGTTTTAAGTGTTCTATGTGAGTGTTCCATGATGATACTCTTCATTCATTCCAATGGACAGAGCTACGTGATGTGCTCCTCAATCGATCTCCATCATCTCCGTGCTATCTAAACGAGTAACTGTAATGAACTCAACTGTGTGTGTGTCAGGCAGCAATGTAATATTGATCTCCTCGCACTGTCTTGTCCTCCGTCCAGGTTCAGAATGACCAGTGCGAGTCCACAGACTCTGAGGGTCGCTGGATGAGGACCTCAGAGAAAGACTGGACTCCCCACAATGTGAGTCTTACTAATATAGCCCCCACATGTCCATACACTGAGCATGGTGGGGTGGGTGACCCTAATCTCAGAACCTTAAACCAAATCTTATCTGCGCGAGCTATGCTAATGTCTATTAACAAATTAAGGGGGTTTATGTATGACCCCGACGGTTTCTCTCGCTCTCTGTCTCTGTCCAGTTGAAGCTGAATCGAGGCAACAACGTGCTCTACTGGAGGACCACGTCTTTTGCACTGGTGGGCAGTGCTGTCAAACCTGTGCTGCTTCGCAACATTGCTATCTCAGGTACTATACAGCAGTCATCAATGTCATCATTTTGTATCCTGAATTGTTAGCAGATTGCCCTCCCTTGTTTATTTAGGCTTGATTATGATACCCCGGCAGGAATATTTGAATCATTAGTCAAAACATTTGAGCAATTTGTCGACCCAACACCTAGCAAACTCGTCAAGAGATTAGGATCTCTTGGTGTTACGGTTTGACAGTCGCTGGACCGAGGTTTACTTCCCGGTTGGGGCCACCCCTCAAAAGTGCTGCAATGTGAAAAACTGTAAAGCTAAGATGCACACCTCTTTTTACTCTTGTTTCTGTTAATCATTACTGATTGGTAATCGTCCTTCTCCTCCAGGGGTTGCCTATACGTCAGAGTGTTTCCATTGTAAACCTGGGACCTACAGCGCCAAGCCAGGCTCTGCTCACTGTACCCCCTGCCCTGCTGACTCCTACTCCAACAAGGGAGCCACGGTGTGCCAGCAGTGTGAAGTAGACAAATATGCAGGTATGTTTGCATTCTAGCACCAACTACGGTACCAGTCCAAAAGTTTAGATACACCTACTCATTTTTTACAATTTTCTACATTATAGAATAATAGTGAAGACAAAAACTATGAAATAACACATATTGAATCATGTAGTAACCAAAAATGTGTTAAACAAATAAAATATATTTTATATTTGAGATTCTTCAAATAGCCACCCTTTCCCTTGATGACAGCTTTGCACACTCTTGGCATTCTCTCAACTAGCTTCATGAGGAATGTTTTTCCAACAGTTTTGAAGGAGTTCCCACATATTCTGAGCACTTGTTGGCTGCTTTTCCTTCACTCTGCGGTCCAACTCATCCCAAAACATCTCAATGAGGTCGGGTGATTGTGGAGACCAGGTCATCTGATGCAGCACTCCCTCACTCTCCTTGGTCAAATATCCCTTACACAGCCTGGAGGAGGGTTTGGGGTCATTGTCCTGTTGAAAAACAAATGATAGTCCTTCTAAGTGCAAAACAGATGAGATGAAGTATCGCTGCAGAATGCTGTGGTAGCCATGCTGTTTAAGTGTGCCTTGAATTCTAAATAAATCACTGACAGTGTCACCAGCAAAGCACGCCCACACTATCACACCTCTTCCTCCATGCTTCACGGTGGGAACCACACATGCAGAGAATAACCCTTCACCTACTCTGCGTCTCACATAGACACGGCGGTTGGAACCAAAAATCTCAAATTTGGACTCAAATTTGGATTTCCACCGGTCTAATGTCCATTGCTCGTGTTTCTTGACCCAATCAAGTCTCTTCTTCTTATTGGTGTCCTTTAGTAGTGGTTTCTTTTCAGCAATTCGACCATGAAGGCCTGCTTGTCACGCAGTCTCCTCTGAACAGTTGATGTTGAAATGTGTCTGTTACTTGAACTCTGTGAAGCATTTATTTGGGCTGCAATCTGAGGCTGGTAACCAATGAACTTATCCTCTTGGTCTTGCTTTCCTGTGTCGGTCCTCATGAGAGCCAGTTTCATCATAGCATTTTATGGTTTTTGCGACTGCACAAAGAAACTTTCAAAGTTCTTGACATTTTCAGGATTGATTGACCTTCATGTCTTAAAGTAATGATGGACTGTCATTTCTCTTTGCTTATTTGAGCTGTTATTGACATAATATGAATTTGTTTTTTCCCCAAATAGGGCTATCTTCTGTATACCAACCCTACCTTGTCACAACACAACTGATTTGTCTCAAACACATTTTTTTAAATAAAGAAAAACCCTGGAATGAATAGGTGTGTACAAACTTTGACTGGTACTACATACAGTTGAAGTGGGAAGTTTACATACACCTTAGCCAAATACATTTAAACACAGTTTTTCACAATTCCTGACATTTAATCCTAGTAAAAATTCCCTGTCTTAGGTCAGTTTGGATCCCCAATTTATTTTAAGAATGTGAAATGTCAGAATAATAGTTGAGAGAATGATTTATTTCAGCTTTTATTTATTTCATCACATTCCCAGTGGGTCAGAAATGTACATACACTCAATTAGTCTTTGGTAGCATTGCCTTTAAATTGTTTAACTTGGGTAAAACGTTTCGGGCAGCCTTCCACAAGCTTCCCACTATAAGTTGGGTAAATCTTGGCCCATTCCTCCTGACAGAGCTGGTGTAACTGAGTCAGGTTTTTATGCCTCCTTGCTCGCACATGCTTTTTCAGTTCTGCCCACAAATGTTCTATAGGATTGAGGTCAGGGCTTTGTGATGGCCACTCCAATACCTTGACTTTGTTGTCCTTAAGCCATTTTGCAACAACTTTGGAAGTATGCTTCTTGACTGATGTCTTGAGATGTTGCTTCAATATATCCACATAATTTTCCTACCTCATGATGCCATCTATTTTGTGAAGTGCACCAGTCCTGCAGCAAAGCACCCCCACAACATGATGCTGCCACCCCCGTGCTTCACGGTTGAGATGGTGTTCTTCGGCTTGCAGGCCTCCCCCTTTTTCCTCCAAACATAACGATGGTCATTATGGCCAAACAAGTTCTATTTTTGTTTCATTAGACCAGAAGACATTTCTCCAAAAAGTACGATCTTTGTCCCCATGTGCAGTTGCAAACTGTAGTCTGGCTTTTTTATGGCGGTTTTGGAGTAGTGGCATCTTCCTTGCTGAGCGGCCTTTCAGGTTTTGTCGATATAGGACTCGTTTTACTGTGGAAATAGATACTTTTGTACCTGTTTCCTCCAACATCATCACAAGGTCCTTTGCTGTTCTGGGATTGATTTGCACTTTTCGCACCAAAGTACGTTTATCTCTAGGAGACAGAACGCGTCTCCTTCCTGAGCAGCGTGACGGCTGCGTGGTCCCATGGTGTTTATACTTGCGTACTATTGTTTGTACAGATGAACGTGGTACCTTCAGGTGTTTGGAAATTGCTCCCAAGGATGAACCAGACTTGTGGAGGTCTACAATTATTTTTCTGAAGTCTTGGCTGATTTCTTTTGATTTTTCCATGATGTCAAGCAAAGAGGCACTTAGTTTGAAGATAGGCCTTGAAATACATCCACAGGTACACCTCCAATTGACTCAAATTATGTCAATTAGCCTATCAGAAGCTTCTCAAGCCATGACCTCATTTTCTGGAATTTTCCAAGCTGTTAAAAGACACAGTCAACTTTGTGCATGTAAACTTCTGACTTACTGGAATTGTGATACAGTGAATTATAAGTGAAATAATGTCTGTCTGTAAACAATTGTTGGAAAAATGACTTGTGTCATGCACAAAGTCCTAACCGACTTTCCAAAACTATAGTTTGTTAACAAGAAATTTGTGGAGTGGTTGAAAAATTATTTTAATGACTCCAACCTAAGTGTAAGTAAACTAGATATTTCTCCCTGTTACAACCGCTTGAATAGTGGATTGCTCATTTGCAAGTCACCACACACATTTGTAATTTATGCAAATATACTGTATATGCTCTTGGTTCAGTTAAATGCACAGGCTGTGTGGTTGGTTGACTTAGTCTAAGTGTGTATGGTATCTCTGGATCTTAATGGTGGTTGTGTTTTTCTCCTGCCTCCTGGCGGTTTTCCCCTGGGTCGTGTTCAGTAGGGTACACCGTCACAAAATGTTTAGCAACAGAACACAAAAATCTGTTTTGTTATTGGACAAGTTCATGCACTACCACTCTGTTTCGAAATGTGACTGAACACAACCTACTGAACACAACCTTGGTTTCCTTGTTCAAACTCTTCTTCCAGAGGCCGGATCAGGGAGCTGCAAGCGGAGGCCTGCATGTACCACCAGTGACTACTTCTACACACACACCCCATGTGACTCCAAAGGACAGGTAATACTATGGGAAAAGTAAATGAGAAAGTAAATGAAGCTGACTGACAATGCTGTTCTTATGTGAGCAGTCAGTTGGTTTTTCATGGCTCAGGTCACTGCAGTGACCACCAGCTGGAGTTGGTATCAGCTTTCCTTACATATTAATTTCCTGTTTAGCCCTGACAGGTTCTATTCAACCAGTATGTGCTCAGTCATGATGATTATCCATAATGTAGCATATATACAGTACCAGTCAAAAGTTTGGACACACCTTCTCATTCCAGGGTTTTTCTTTATTTGTAAGATGTTCTAAATTGTAGAATAAGAGTGAAGACATCAAAACTATGAAATAACACATATGGAATCATGTAGTAACCAAAAAAGTGTTTAAAAAAATCAAAATTTGTTTTATATTTGAGATTCTTCAAAGTAGCCACCCTTTGCCTTGATGACAGCTTTGCACAGTCTTGGCATTCTCTCAACCAGCTTCATGAGGTAGTCACCTGGAATGCATTTCAATTAACAGGTGTGCCTTGTTAAAAGCGAATTTGTGGAATTTCTTTCCTTAATGCGTTTGAACCAATCAGTTGTGTTGTGACAAGGTAGGGGAGGTATACAGAAGATAGCCCTATTTGGTAAAAGACCAAGTCCATATTATGGCAAGAACAGCTCAAATAAGCAAAGAGAAATGACAGTCCATCATAACTTTAAGACATGGTCAGTCAATCCTGAAAATGTCAAGAACTTTGAAAGTTTCTTCAATTGCAGTCACAAAAACCGTCAAGCGCTATGATGAAACTGGCTCTCATGAGGACCACCACAGGAATGGAAGACACAGAGTTACCTCTGCTGCAGAGGATAAGTTCATTAGAGTTACCAGCCTCAGAAATCAGCAATTAACTGCACCTCAGATTGCAGCCCAAATAAATGCTTCACGGAGTTCAAGTAACAGACACATCTCAACATCAACTGTTCGGAGGAGACTGCTTCAAGGTCGATTTGTTGCAAAGAAACCGTGACTAAAGGACACCAATAAGAAGGAAAGACTTGCTTGGTCCAAGGAACATGAGCAATGGACATTAGACCAGTGGAAAGCTGTCCTTTGGTCTTATGAGTCCAAATTTGAGATTTTTGGTTCCAACCGCTGCCTTTGTGAGACGGATGATTTCTGCATGTGTGTTTCCCACTGTGAAGCATGGAGGAGGAGGAGATGTGATGCTGTGGGAGTGCTTTGCTGGTGACACGGGCAGTGATTTATTTCGAATTCAAGGCACACTTAATGGCTACCACAGCATTCTGCAGCGGTACGCCATCCCATTTATTTTTCAATAGGACTATGACCCAAAACACATCTCAAGGCTGTGTAAGGGCTGTTTGACCAAGAAGGAGAGTGATGGAGTGCTGCATCAGATGATCTGGCCTCCACAATCACCCGACCTCAACCCAATTAAGATGGTTTGGGACAAGTTGGACCGCAGAGTGAAGGAAAAGCAGCTAACAAGTGCTCAGCATATGTGGGAACTCCTTCAAGACTCTTGGAAAATAATTCCAGCTCATGAAGCTGGTTGAGAGAATGCCAAGAGTGTGCAAAGCTGTTATCAAGGGTGGCTACTTTGAAGAATCTCAAATATAAAATATATTTTGATTTGTTCACCACCTTTTTGGTTACTACATGATTCCATATGTCTTAGTTCATCGTTTTTATGTCTTCACTATTATTCTACAATGTAGAAAATAGTAAAAATAAAGAAAAACCCTTGAATGAGTAGGTGTGTTCAAACTTTTGACTGGCACTGTACATTGATGTGATATGTGGTTATTTTACCTCACTTAGTTGATTACACCTATTATACATGAATAAGAGTGTCTGCTAAATGACTAAAATGTAAATGTAATTCATAACTCTTGCTGTGTTTCTTAGACCCAGCTGATGTACAAGTGGATCGAGCCAAAGATCTGTAGTGAGATTGTTGAAGGGACCGTGGATAACAGTACTGGAGGAGCGGTGAAGCTACCAGCCTCTGGACAGATGGAGACCTGCCCTCCCTGTAACCCTGGCTTCTCTGTCACCAACACCTCAGGCTGCGAACCCTGTCCTCACGGATCCTACTCCAATGGAACAGGTGGGAAAACCCCTCCTCAACGATTGATGAAATGTATTAACGGAAATAGACATTATTGTGCTATGTTTTGTGCTAGGTGCTAACTTACGCCAATGTTTTTATGCTGTCTGATCTTTTGTCACATTAATTATTTACTTAATCCTCTATGTCCCCTTTGGGACATAAGACCACTTTGGCACAAATGTAAACCCATTTTAACTGTAGCTCTCAATCCCTCATGTCCATATCCAGCCTGTGCTGATTGCTTGAGGGCCGCTGGTGGGCAACAAACCCTCTACGGTCTCTTTATCCAAAACTCTCTATCCATACTCTATGTGCAGCCTGTGCAGAGTGTCCTGTCGGAACAGAGCCGGTGGTGGGCTTTGAGTACAAGTGGTGGAACAAGATGCCCGACAACATGAGGAGCTCTGTCTACAGCCGGGAGTACAGCGACTCAGCCAGGAGCACGGGCAAGGGACACTAATACCTTTTTCGCTCTACTGAGGCAAACCAAGCCAAGTTGTAATGGGCTGGCCTAGTTATGAATAAGCAATAGTTACAGTGGACTCAAGAGCACTGGTACATATGTAAAGGACTCAAATACCCTTTTAACACTGTCACGCTGACCCGAACCGCACTGTGGTGATTTTGGTGTGTAACCAGGACCGCTGGTACAGCTCTGCTTGGCTCGGTTTGGCTAAATTCAGCAGTGTGAATAAGGCCTACTTTTGAATGAGCAGTCATACAGTAATTTACTTGATCCTGAGTGTTGCATTGGACGTGATGTGCACTCTCTGTTGGTGGTCTGTGAAGTTATTGATTGTTGATCTGTTGTCGTGACTGACAGGATGGGAGGTGGCAGGAGAGTACATCTACACCACCCAAGGGGATCTGGACTCTGACTACATGATGCTCTCACTCACTGTCCCTGGATACAGGTAGGGCTCACAGGGTCAATCTGTGGAAGTTACAACAAAACACCCGAATGAAACTGCTTATGAATGGGTTATGCATGAATTATGAATGTGTTATAAAGTCCTTTATATAGGTACCCTTCTAAAAAAAAAGGGTTACCCTTGAATTGAACATATTTGCATAATTACTGTATGTGTAATGTTACAGTATATGTGTTGTACAGTAGGTGTCATGTATTGATGCGGCTGTAGTAAAAAAATAAAAATTGTAAATAGAAGTTACCTTAAGTATTTTCTGTCTCCCTAGGTTGCCTCACTCGGTGGCTAAAGATGATGAGAGGAGTGAACTGTCGCGGATCTCCTTTGTCTTTGAGACCCAGTGCACCGCTGATTGTACCCTCTACTTTATGGCGGTGGGAGAGAATATCTAATGCCACACTTCATGCAACAATTTAAAGTATTTGTAGTCACAGTGCATTTTGGTTCATCCGTATTCAAGACCTACAGAGTTGTAACATTGATGTAAACAAAAATACAGATTCTGTGGCCCCGTATGGAAAATGGATGAAATATAAGGGTTCTTCTTGTTCTTTTCCCAGGGTTACAGTGAGAGGACCAATGACATGGTGGAGCACTGGAGTGGCACGACCAGGAAACAGTCCTACTCCTACCTAGTGAAGAGCAACAGCACCGTCAGCTTTACCTGGGGCTTCCAACGCACCCAAGCCTACAGTGAGGTGAGATAGATGGACACAGACACACTCACACTCAACACACTTAGATCCATGGACATTTCAGCCGTTTCATTGCCGAGCTTTCCATCACAGAAAGTGGACCTTTACCTGAGGGTCAACACGCCCCATGTCTTCCGAAACACTAACACATCTCTGCCGACAATGCATGACTCAACTCCACAATAACATTTCAGCCCCTTATGAAGGAGTGATGTGTGTATGACTAGTGTGCCATAGCCTTCCATACTCTGTGAGTACTGTCCCTAACTTCTCCTCAGGTGAGGCAGTACAGCAGTGACTTTGCCAAGATGTACACTGTCCAAATCACCAACGTGGTGGGTGGTGTGGCCTCTCAGTGTCGCCACTGTGCCTTGGGCTCCGGGTCGGCCTCAGAATGCGTCCCCTGCCCTCCAGCCCACTACATGGTCAATGGGACAGGCGTGTGTAAGAGCTGCCCTCCCAACACCTTCATCAGGGCTGATCAGACTGTAGGGGAGGCAGCCTGTATCCACTGTGGACCCAATACGCACAGCAACAAGGTGAGGAAAGGGATCGACGACGAACTGAAGAACTGTTGTATTCGTGCATTGATCAGATAACGTAGGCCTTGCGCGTAAAGGTTTATAGCTGGGGACGGAACACAAATCAAAGTACTAATCAAGATCAATGCATCATTGTTGCATTTGTAAAGCCTGTGTTACACAATACTTATTTATTGTGTTTTGAAGGTGTGCCCATGATAATGCATTTCATTGTTTCCCCGATAATAGTAATACATTTGTGTCCATGATAATGTATGGTAATTCTGTTTCTTCCCCCATCCCCTCACAGGCCCACTCAGCCTGTGTTAGCGACTGTAGACTGGACCTGCAGTCCACTGGCGGAGGAGAGGTCCTCCAATATGATTTCACCCCCCTGGCTAACATCACCAGCTTCCAGAGCAGCCCACGTTTCACCAGTAAAGGCCTCCGATACTACCACCAGTTCAGGGTCGGCCTCTGTGGAGAAGAGGTACGGCTGATGGATGCATATGGTTATATTTAGAATACACCTTTGGTCAATCTCAAAATGATTTTCCTCGCTTCCTTGCATCCTCTCTTCAAACCTGATCAAAATGTCAGAGGAGAGCAAAGATCTCATCTTTCTATCTCCTCGAATGCTCTTCTCGCTTCCCTCTGACGCAAGGAAATAGGACGCAAGGAATGAAGAAAAATACCTTTGAGATTTACCCCTTGAAAACAGTAACGATGGTTACACAGAAACTCACATTAATGGTGATTCTCTGTTGTGACCCATGTAGGGCAGAGAGGTGGCGGTGTGCGTGGACAACGTGACAGAGAGCAGGAAGGAGGTCAGAGGTTACGCCTGTCAGTCCACTGTGGTGCCCTCTGAGGTCAGAGGTCAGAGTGTGGTGTCATCCCAACCCTTCACTATCGGTGACACACTCATTGGTAAGAGATCAAGCTTTACTCCATGGTGCATCCCTCTCAAATAGCAATGGATACACACCAAAAATCACCTAGCTGGTAAAGGGGCTTGGGGACAGCTTTGCATGAAGCCAAGCATGCACATTAAATGACTATTGTCCATTTTCTTTGTTGGGTAACTTTACCAACTGATCATGATCAACAGGGTGGTGTACAGAAAACGCTGTCACCATTGCTGTGTCGATGTTTCTCCTCTCTTTCTTTAACATGTTCTGTTTCTGTCTGAAGGGGTTACTTCTGACACATCTCTGGATAGCATTGCCTCCCTTGAGAGCTCTTTCATTACCAAGTCCAACCTGCCTGATGTCATTTTCTACTACAGGTATCATCATCAATCTGGGTTTTCAAATAAAACAAATCTGTTAGTGTTCCAGGGGTGTTGTATACTTTCAAGCCAGTACTTTTGAAATGTTAATGCAGAGACATTCCATGTGTTCTAGTGGTGGCTATTTTGTTGTTCTACAATAGAGTACTGTCCCAACTCAGTACTATATAACCTCTCTTTATCTGCCACTGGACTCTGTATTTAGAAGTCATATTATGTCCACCACAGGTCCAGTGAAACAACACAGGCATGTAAAAAGGGAAGGACGACTACCATCAGACTGAGATGTGATCCTACAGTGGCAGGAAAGGACCAGATTACACTCCCAAGGTATGGACTACTGTACATGACGAACTGACTGAAGGAAGCTATGGGGACTCTCAAAATGTGGCTGAACTGACAGACACGCTGATATTTGTACCGAGAGTGACTTCCTGTGGAATAATGGTGGAACTACAACTACTACACCACCTCAAATAAAGACTTGCTGTTACAGCTTAGCCATGACCCCAGCTGGACTGTGTGATGTCTGGCAGACTACAGTGTGCTAAACTCTCCCAACCCCGAGTAAGAGCAGAGCGCCAACAGTTGCTTGGCGAATTTTAACATTTGATTCGGTCTTTGTTGTCCTGTCCAGTAAATGTTCAGAGGGGACGTGTGACGGTTGCTCCTTCCATTTCCTATGGCGGTCTCTGTATGCCTGTCCACTCTGTACAGAGAGCCACTACAGAGAGATAGTCAGCGCCTGCATTCAGGGAATACAGGTAAGATAGTACATTATTACAGAGTCCTGCTTTCTTACACTCTTCTCTTCTGGCTTTGGAGCATACGGCTACAAAAAGCTTCTACATCATGCCAGACAGTCCTTTGCAGCTTTTTGATTCTTAACTAGGCATGGTGTCTAATGTAGACTTGCGATAACACTATCAAAACAGCCAAATTGTACCAATGTGTTTGTGTGTCTCTCTCGCTCTCTCTTTCAGAGAACCACCTACGTGTGGCAGCAGCCCCTGCAGTGCACTGGTGGTGTGTCCCTTCCTGCCCAGACGGTCAGTGCCTGTGTGACCCTGGACTTCTGGCTGAAGGTCGGAGTGTCCACAGGGACGGTCGCTGCCATACTGCTCATCAGCATCAGCTGCTACTTCTGGAAGAGAACTCGCAAGTAAGATACAGTCTGTCTATGTGTGTGTGTTGTGTACACCTGTACATGCATGTGAGGAGTGACAGGAGTCTATTTGTGTGTGTGTGTGTGTATTCGTGCACCAGTGACGGTGTGTGGTTTTTCTCCCCTCCACATGCAGGCTGGAATATAAGTACTCCAAGCTGATGATGACTGCTGGAGATAAGGAGTGTGAGCTGCCTGCTGCAGACAGCTGTGCCATCATGGAGGGGGAAGATGCAGAGGACGACCTCATCTACCTCACCAAGAAATCCTTCTTCACGAAGATCAAGTCCTTCTCCAGAGAGGTGAGGCCAAAAAGGTGGTGATGTGATGTTTTTAAAAAAAAATTTAAACAGGAGTCCTCCTTATACAGGGAACTGGACACAATATCTATATCACTGTATGTGGTTTGTATACATATTTTGCATTGCAAAGATTTTGTTGTAATAAAATGCCTGACCTGTGTCTGTAATCATGTAACTCAAAACTCTAAGAGACATTGAAATTGCAATGGAAAGTAGTATATAACTTAGTTACTATCTTATCCATGAATGTTTTGATCACTCTAAAATGAGAACACCTGTATTTGATGTGTTTCCACAGAGATCGTCAGATGGATTTGACTCTGTTCCCCTGAAGTCATCATCAGGTTTGGAGATGGAGATGAGCTAGAGCGAGGATTCCCAAATGTTTTTTTTATGCCGCAGCGCCCTAAAAATGATAAGGCTCTGGTGGACCCCCCCCCCCCCCCCAGTTTGGAAACCCCTGAGCTAGAAGAGTACATGAAACCTCCTTCAACCTCTGGATAAAGGAACACATATGGGATGTAATAATTATTCATTGAGTTGAAATGTAAAGAGCGTTGCAGATAGAAATGTATTAAATAGAGCTGACGATTTCCTGGACCCCATTCTACCTGTTCTACACAATTAGGGTTGCAAAATTCCCAGGTTTTCCAGAAATCCCAGGTGGAAGATTCCTGGAATCAGGAGGGAATAAGCAGGAAATATGGGATTCCTCCAACCAGGATTTCTGGAAAACTTGGGATTTCTGGAAAATATGGGGAAAGTTACCAGAATTCTGCAACCCTATACACAATACATTTCTATTGGAACGTTCTGCAATGTTGCACCATCCTGAACAGTATGAATGTTGCTCCCCTCACTGCATAGCACCAATGGACAAGAAGCATATATTCTAAACCAAACAGAAAGGAATGAATGGAACAGCCGGAACATGATGGAAGTCTTTATAAGTTCACAGAGAGATGAACAGAGCAAACCTTTTGTTCAGAAACACTCAATTTAAACCCTCAACATCTCTGGGATGTTGCAAGGACTAGATAATGAGAATATGTTTTTCATCTGAAGTTATGTATTTGGTCATATCAAAACAAATGCTTGTTTCCAGGAGGAGAATGCATTTCTAATGAAATCGTGTTGGTGTTTTGGTGCTAATATGGACCGATTTGTTGCTCTGCTAATAGCAATACAGTTTGCAGCCATGTAGTGGGTACCTGATCTTTTATGGTGAGATTTATTTTCCACAATATTTTAGATATATTTTCACAAAACATGTGAACCTGTGCTTTTGTGCTTTTGTTGAATTAATTATGTCTTACAGTAACATGTGCATTTTCATTATTAAAGGCCATTATGGGTCTTCCTTATGACAATACAACATCTTTAAAATATATATATTTAAAAATAAATCCAACTGTCTGTTGCCAAAATTATTTGGTGAAAAGCATTACTGTATTTTATTTCTACTCCACTACTGGGGTATAGTTGTATTTGATTTGGAAATAGAGCCATTTACTTAATGTTTGATACATGTTTCCTTTATTGAATCTTGAAAGTAATTTTCTTAGCATTAAATTCACTGTTTGTCTATGCTCTTAAATAAACTTATAAAAAAGGTTCTGTGAAAAAAAGACGTTTGTCCAAAGACATTACAGTATGAAGATATGCAGAAACTCCATCTCCCCGATAACGCGTGTAAGCGATGTCATGGCGACGTTGGATAGCTAAGCTCATGCGCAGAAACACGTCACCGGCTAACGGTCTCGCGCCGAACTACGCATGTGTAGGCCGTCAAATCAACGGCACTTTTTTCCATACAAAAATTATGTGTCAGTTTATAACTTTCAGAGGTTGGAGTAATAAAATTATCCACTACTTTAGGCATTGGCTCGAATCTAGGTTGTGTCTTTAGATTTTGAGAAAAGTAACAACTAAGGAATCATTTTTCACTTCTCAAACTAGTCCGCTTGGTTTGTTTCATAAGCGTTCCCGGAAGTCTCGTAATGTTGAGCCTCTGGGGTTAGAAACTCTGTGGTTTGTCCTTTGAGCGACTAGAAGGATTTGGATCTCATTTCGCGACATTTTGTTGTTGCAGCATAGGAGCACGGGCGCGCTGGGTATGTAACACAGTGAAATCCCGGGAGCCTGAACGCACATCGGAGTAGAAACGCTTTCTCACCGTAATTTAAATAATTGTGCACCTTGCTACGAACGAACATTACATCCAGCATCTACTGAAGTTGATAGAGTTCCCGAGCGTTTTCTTAAACAAGCTAGTACAGTAGTTAGCGAACTCACGTTAGTTGCATGAGTCTAGTTGACACCTTTAACCAACAAAAAGCAGAAGTCACAACTTGCAGTTTGAGGGTTGTTCTGCAGGAATGTCGCTGAAAGAAAGACCCACGTTTTATCGGCAGGAGGTGAACAAGACGATTTGGGAGGTACCAGAACGCTACCAGACGTTGTCTCCAGTCGGGTCCGGGGCCTACGGATCAGTTTGGTAATTTACACGGTTTTTGTCCAATGTTTGCGCAGAGCTAGCTATTCAGTTCTACGAGGCCTGCATAGACGCCAAAGTTAGCACGCCAGCTAGGTAGTTACATTCAGAATAGAACGCTGCGCGACCATGGGTCCTTTCTATTCTCGAACTGTGTCAGCGAGAGCGGGCGGGCGGGCATGCGAACTTGCCCCAACCAGTCTGTGTTCACACAATATAATAACATTAGTCAGACGCACCATTCGTTTATGTTGCGGCATGACATGTTGCCATGTCCCCAGCCACGTTTACTAGCTAACTGTTACGTGCACGATTTAAATGTGTCCAGCTACTTTTATAGGTTGACATTGTAACGTTATCTGAATAGCAACATCCATTTGAAACGTATTCAAATATTGAAAATATGATGCAAATTGATAGCCACAAAGAGTTGGAAACTAACCGTTATTGTTGCCGTCTTAATTAACATCCCAATTGTTTTCTTTCTGATGTGTACCGAGTGTTTCTGTTCTGTTCTATTCTACTTCATCCAATTGGTTGGGAAATGCATTTAGACACAAAGTTTTCAGTTTTGTAGTGGATCTCGTAGCTTAAGTGGCTAATTTACATCTATTGTTAAACCTCCACACAGTGATGCCACTTAATTATGTATGAGATGGTGACTCATGTGCCCAGAATAGGTCAAACCAAACTACTTTAAGCGGGATATATCGTTAATTGATTTACTGTCTTGACTAGGTGCATATCGTACTCCAGATATCTGATAACTACGTTTCCGTTAATGGGCGTTGCAGGTTACCTTATACAAAACGCTGCATAGATGTCTCAACTATAACCTGGTCTTGGCAATGCTGTCTAAATTCTTGATTTTGGCAAAAGGGCATCTTAAAAATGTCCATTGCAGGTGGGTCTACAAAAACCAGAGGAAACTACGTAAGATATTAAATCAATGTTTTGTATCTAGTGAGAAATGCCTCTTGCGTGTGTGTAGTACATCATACAATGCAACCAAAAAAGATCTGTCATCTACTTATTCACGTGGCAGTGTGCATAGAAACGACTAGTTCCTGCAAAGATGTGGGAAATGCTAGATCTGCAGCAGCTAAAATGGGAGGCACCACCTCTAGCGATATGAAACATAACTACAAAAGATTTTAAATCTTTCTTTGGTTTTTGTAGAAGGACCTGCAACTGGACACTGACATTTTATAAGATTCCCTTTTCCCCAAATCGAGAATGGAGATGGTATCACCAAGAGCAGGCTAGTTGAGACATTTATGCAGCGTTTTGTATAAGCTAACCTGTAACGCCAAGTCATTTAAACATAGTTTTCACATATCTGGCATACAATCTGTAGTTCTCTTGCTCCTTAGATATTGAGGAAAGGAGATGGTGTCTGTCTGTCTTGACTTTTCTTTTTAGATGAGAAAATGTTCTATTTAATCTTTATTTAACTAGGCAAGTCAGCTATGAACAAATTATTATTTACAAAAATGGCCTACCAAAAGGCCAATATAAATATAGGACAAAACACACAACACTACAAAAAGAGAGACCTAAGACAACAACATAACAAGGCAGCAGCACATGACGACACAGCATGGTAGCAACACAACATAACAACAACATGGTACAAACATTATTGGGCACAGACAACCGCACAAAGGACAAGATGGTAGAGACAACAATACATTGCACAAAGCAGCCCCAACTGTCAGTAAGCGTGTCCATGATTGGGTCTTTGAATGAAGAGACTGAGATAAAACTGTCCAGTTTGAGTGTTTGTTGCAGCTCATTCCAGTCGCTAGCTGCAGCGAATTGGAGAGGAGCGACCCAGGGATGTGTGTGCTTTGGGGACCTATAACAGAATGGGATTGGCAGAACGGGTGTTGTATGTGGAGGATGAGGGCTGCAGTAGATATCTCAGATAGGAGGGTGTGAGGCCTAAGAGGCTTTTCTAAATAAGCATCAACCAGTGGGTCTTGTGATGGGTGACAGATGACCAGTTTACAGTGGAGTATAGAGTGCAGTGATGTGTCCTATAAGGAGCATTGTCTCCATAAACTAGCATGGGTTGGATGGTCATCTGAATCAGGGTTAGTTTGGCAGCTGGGGTGAAAGAGGGGCGATTACGATAGAGGAAACCAAGTCTAGATTTAACTTTAGCCTGCAGTTTTGATATGTGCTGAGAGAAAGACAGTGTACCATCTAGCCATACTCCCAAGTACTTGTACGAGGTGACATCCTCAAGCTCTAAACCCTTAGAGGTAGTAATAACACCTGTGGGGAGAGGGGTATTCTTCTTACCAAACCATGTGACCTTTGTTTTGGAGGTGTTCAGAACAAGGTTAAGGGTAGAGAAAGCTTGTTGGACACTAGGAAAGCTTTGTTGTTTAACACAACATCTGGGGAGGGGCCAGCTGAGTATAAGACTGTATCATCTGCATAGAAATGGATGAGAGTGCTTCCTACTGCCTGAGCTATGTTGTTGATGTAAATTGAGAAGTGTGGGGCCTAGGACCGAGCCTTGGGGTACTCCCTTGGTGACGGGCAGTGGCTGAGACAGCAGATTTTCTGACATTATACATTACTCTTTGAGAGAGGTAGTTAGCAAACCAGGCCAAAGACCCCTCAGAGACGCCAATACTCCTTAGCCGGCCCACAAGAATGGAATGGTCTACCATATCAAAAGCTTTGGCCAAGTCAATAAAAATGGCAGCATAATATTGCTTAGAATAAAGGGCAATGGTGATGTGTGTGTGTGTGTGTCTCTAGACTTTTGACCTCTGTTTTGACATCTGTTTTAATATTTGAATTCCATTTTACTGAAGTGCCAGCCTGTTCTCAGATCTGTTTGTGCTTATGCCTACTCCGTTGTCAAACAAAGCATTGGCGTGACAATTCCATAAGGCGTTGGCAAGAGAGAACAAACAGTCTTGTGAAGTACTGGTAGGCATATGTTGTTTACTTGAAGAACAATTTACGTACTATGACTGAGATATGTGGTTGTCCCACCTAGCCATCTTAAGATGATTGCACTTACTGTAACTCGCTCTAGATACGAGTGTCTGCTAAATGACTCAAATGTAAATGACGACATGTCTGTGTTGAGGTTTATTTTACCTTGGTAGGGCCAGGTGAGCCCATGGCATTAGGTCTAATCTTCTAAATTACTGAACTAATGTTGGCCTAGTTTGTTTATTTTACACAAATAATGGTTCCTGTATTACTGCTGCTGCAGCATAATCCATCAAGGATAATTTATTCAAAAGTTTCCTTTACTTTTAAAATGGGCCTAGTAGTAACCAGTATTACCTCCCAGAACCTGCTATGGCATTAGTATCATCTGCTGGATTGTTGTTGTCTAAGTTAACATCTGGTTGTTGTTTCTGTTGTGCTCCCCACAGCAGGTTGCGGAGCACAACAGCAACACTGTGCTGCTGCTAGGCAGAAAGGATTAACTGTTGACGGTCGGATTAGTGCTGTTGGGTTAAAAAAAAAAAGTGCCCCGGATATCCGATCAAGGGACATTTTTATATTGCATAACATTTTTGCTTCTGTTTATTCATAACAATTTCCTCCTGTTATGTGGGCACCATAGCTCGCATACATACAACTTTATCTAAATGTTTTGCTTGTTGCGGCACTGGGACTCCTGACCTCCTTGGCCACAAGCGTTTGTGCACCTCTGCTTTGTACTATTAAATGTGTACAGCAGCTGACTAGCTTGGGTGCCAGTCTGTTAATGCCCTCTTGCCAACTTCTTATGGAATTGTCAATGGCAGCTATGGAGTTGGCAAGAGAGCACATAAGAACGCACATATCCAATATAGCAGCTGACCACTCATGACTGGTTAGCAGAAATTTAAAGGAAGAGGAAGTGAGATGTAGGCTTCCCTCCCCCAGTATGTCTTTCAGCCAGGGTGAATCTCTAAAGTCTTTGGGTCGTCCCTCTCCTCGCCTCCTCAAGCTGTCAGAGGAAGAAAGTAGAGCATTGGAGGAGAAGATCCAAGGTGATTGTCTCCGATGTATTCCTCACTTCCCTCTTGACTTTTTTGGAAAGCAGCGAGGAGAGATCGACGCCACAAGGAATCGAGGGAAAGACTACTGAGATCTCCCCCGGGGAGAGACGTTCGTCCCCCCAGCCTGTCAGCCATTTTAACGGAACGTCTGTTTTCTTTCTGGTAACGTATTAAGAAGGGGGCAAAGAGAAGGTACATCAGGACACTTGGAAACACCTATTGAGATATCCCCAGAGATGCTCCTTCTTCCCCAGCCTGTCAGCCAGACTCGCCATGGCCTGACAGCGCAGCTGTGTTTTAGATTGTGTCCCAAATGTCACCATAGTGCACTACTAACCATGGACCCTGCTGATTTCTTCTTTTGTTGTTGTTGCCATTCGGGATGCTGCCTTAGTCTGAGGGATGACATTTTCTGTTTAGCTCATGTCAGTTTTTCCTTCTTACATCACTTTCTTGTTTCATGCAAACTCAGCCTTTTAGTGAGCCATTTTAAGTGTGTTTTTCCTGTGTCTTCTTGGAAAATGACAACCTGGCTGCAACAACTTGTTTTAGGCCATAGCCTATATGTCTAAAGCAGGGCTGTTAAATAAATTCTGTTCCTGGAGGCCCGAAATCTCTCTGTTTGTTTTTACCTGGCAGTTAATTGCACTCACTTGATGTCCCAGGTCTGAATTAGTCCCTGATTGGAATGAGATGATGAAAAACAGAACTGTTTTGGCCCTCCAGGACTGGAATTAAATAACCCTGGTCTAATGCCTACAGGAGAAGAGGAGTTATGTTTTGTCACATGCTACTGATCGGTAATTTCAAATATAGCATCAGTAAGGATTGTATTTATTTTCAGATGCAACATTTTGGGAGTGATGAATAGTATCTTATCCTATTGTTGTTGCAGTAACTTAAACCCCTATCACGTCTCCTCCAGCTCGTCGTATGATGAGAAGACCGGTCTGAAGATCGCAGTGAAGAAACTCTCCCGGCCATTCCAGTCCATTATCCACGCCAAGAGGACTTACAGAGAGCTACGTCTGCTCAAGCACATGAAACATGAGAACGTGAGTTTCATCTCTCTTAACTTCTTGTGGGACGGTAGCGTCCCACCTGGCCAACATCCGGTGAAATTGCAGAGCGTGAAATTCAAACTACAGAATTATAAATATTTTACTTTCATAAAATCATAAGTGTAATACATCAAAATAAAGCTTAACTTCTTGTTAATCCAGCCGCTGTGTCAGATTTCAAAAAGGCTTTACGGGAAAGCACACCATGCGATTATCTGAGGATAGCGCCCCGCATTCAAAAGCATGAAAAACATATTTCAACCAGGCAGGTGCGCCACGAAAGTCAGAAACGGCGATATAATAAATGCCTTACCTTTGATCTTCTTTTGTTGGCACTCCAAAAGGTTCCAGATACATCACAAATGGTCCTTTTGGTCGATAATGTCCTTTATATCCATAAAAGCTTCAGTCAATAATCTACCCAGTTTCCCTCCATCAAAATGCATACAAAATTAATCCCAAACGTTACTAATACGTTTTTCCAAACAAGTCAAACAACGTTTATAATCAAACCTTAGGTACCCTAATACGTAAATAAATTATAACATTTAAGACGGAGAATCGTTATTGTCTTTACCGGAGAAAAATACCAAAGAACGCGCTCTCTTCCACGTGCTTAGAAACACTAGAGCCAAAATGGGAGCCACCTAGAAAAACTAACATTTCTGGCTAATTTTTCCAAAAACCAGCTCTTTCTAAAGACTGACATCTAGTGGAAGCCCTAGGAACTGCAATCTGGGAGAATTTCACATTATAAAAAAAGTGACACCCATTGAAAACAGTGGTAGGCTGAATTTTTTTTTGCGGGGGGTATGGTTTGTCCTCAGGGTTTCGCCTGCCATATCAGTTCTGTTATACGCACAGACATAATTTTAACAGTTTTAGAAACTTTTGTGTTTTCTATCCAAATCTACCAATTATATGCATATCCTAGTTTCTGGGCCGGAGTAACAGGCAGTTTACTTTGGGCGCGCTTTTCATCTGGACGGGAAAATACTTAAAATACTACCAAGAGGTTAAAAGCTACAGAACTGTTTTGTGTTGCTGCTACGATAAGTCTAGGAATATGTTGGTTAAAGTATTCCTCTGCTCTAGTTCCACTTCCCTCTCTTTGTCTTTGCTCCTCTCTCTGGAGCTCAGTCCTCTCTCTCTCTTAAAAGCAGCAGAAGTATGTTGGCTATATTAATCATAGTATGCAACTGTGCTGCTGACTGAGATCTCAACTGTAGGAATTTGTTGGCTGAAGTATTCCGCTGCTCTAGTTCCAAGTATTCCAATGCTCTATTCTGCTGAAACCAATTCATTGTGGAGTCATGAAATAATTTGGGAGAGCTGATACAATCCTCCTTACTTGTTGCGTTGGCCTCTGTGTTTCAGGTGATCGGCCTTCTAGATGTCTTCACACCTGCTACTAGTCTGGAGGAGTTCAATGACGTGTGAGTTGAATTGAAACTCTTAAGGCCTACCGATTTCTTTTATCTACTGTATGTTCCTTTATTATCCCTTCATAACCTTAATTCACTCAGCCAATGCCTATTGACAGAGGATCAGTGCCTCACTTGAAACACAATGAGTGCACAAAGTGCCTTTCTTTTCCCAGCAAAAGAGAGTAAACAAAGCCTGCTCTGCCTAGGAAACACCAGGGGTACCTGTGGTACTATTTTCAGTAGTACTACCACATCTCCCTTCCCAACCTTGGAAATAGTTACTCACTGGGTGCCTTGGCTTCAGGCATTTACTGTTTGTTGATGTTGAAAGTCAGTGAGAAGAGGAAGTGGACAGATTGTTCAGTGAGTCAGTGCTGGCCGACTGCCTCATGTTTGTGTACTATGTGTGTGTACTGTGTGTGGGTGCCTGGCTGAGTGAGTGTCACACACAAGCCTAGACCTGTTGTTGCCTCTGCTGAAGGAAAATGTGCAGGAAAGGCCTCTCGTTCCTACACTTCCTACTATTTACCACGCTTGGCTCGACAATGAGAGCAATGGAGTTGGGAAGAACACAAATTGATCTGGGCCAGGCTAGCTCTCTGGCAGCTCCACCATCAGAAGAGGCAACTGAAGTGTGCTCTCAGTCGCCCCACTGTCCCAGATAGATTAACAACCCGGTTCCACAGAGAGGGGAGAGAGAAAGAACAAGAGATGTTAAACAATGGCAGGGTTGCAGTGGAAGAAGTTCCTCTTACACAGAATAATAAATATTAGGGCTGTCCCGACTTTAAAAAAAATGAATAAAAAAAATACAGTTATTGGTCGACCGATAGTGGTCTGTTCTTTAGACTAATTGATTGGTCAAAATGTTAAAACATGTTTCCATGTATGCATATAATTTTACTATCACACAATGTGTTTTAATATAATCAACTATACATGCATTTTGATGCTTTAAGGGCACTATTTGATGAAATAAGACACAAATGACTCAAGGGAGCCAGAGATGGAGAAAAAATCCTTAACCTGTTTCATTTAATTGATGATGACCACGATTTTGAGATTCAAAGATGTTAATCAAAATTCTATTCAAATCTAAATGAAAATGATACAAACCTTAAATAACTGCCATTGACAACTATGTAAAAATAGCCTGTAAAGCCTACAAATAAAAACAAAGCAGCCTTCAGGTAGAAAATATCCTGATTTAAAAATATATATATATTTAAATCCTATAACCCACTTTGGGTGTGCATGGCTTGTCTGTAACTAACTTGGAACATTGTATCAATTGTCAACTTGGGTCCAACTGGAAGCTCACACTAGCAACATTGTATAAAATATTCTGAACCCTTAGTTTCCTATGCCAGTGAGCTCAGGACAGAGACAGCTGTAGGCTATTTGTGCAAGGGGTAAGAAGTAATCAGGTGTTTTATGATGTTTGCAGTGGATCAGAGCAATACATTTTTCCCTTTCACGCTGAGGGGTTTTCAAAAGGGAGAGAGCTGGAAAGAATTTTCAAATACATTGAGGAACTATTGTCATTAACAATGGATGTAAAAACAGACTTTATTTGTTTGCTGTTAAGGATCTGCCATGCTGATCCTCAACATGGGGGCCTCTCGGGTGCATGCTCAGTCCCCTCCTGTACTCCTTGTTCACTCGTGACTGCACGGTCAGGCAAGACTCCCAACACCATCATTAAGTTTGGCGATGACAACAGTGGTAGGCCTGATCACCAATGACGGTGTGACAGCCTGTAGGGGGGAGGTCAGAGACCTGACCGTGTGGTGCAAAGACAACAACCTCTCCCTCACCGTGATCAAGACAAATGATTGTGGACGACAGGAAAAGGAGGACCGAGCATGCCCCCATTCTGTAGTGGAGCAGGTTGAGAGCTTCAAGTTCCTTGGTGTCCACATCACCAACAATCTAACATGGTCCAAGCACACCAAGACAGTCATGAAGAGGGCACGGCAAAACCTATTCCCCCTCAGGAGACTGGAAAGATTTGGCATGGGTACTCAGATCCTCAAAAAGTTCTACAGCTGCACCATCGAGAGCATCCTGATGGGTTGCATCACTGCCTGGTATGGCAACTGCTCGGCCTCCGACTGCAAGGCACTACAGAGGGTGGTGCGTACGGCCCAGTACATCACCAGGGCCAAGCTTTCTGCCATCCAAGACCTCTATACCAGGCGGTGTTAGAGGAAGGCCCTAAAAGTTGTCAAATATTCCAGCCACTCTAGTCATAGACCGTCCTCTCTGCTACCGCACGGCGAGTGGTACTGGAGCGCCAAGTCTAGGTTCAAGAGACTTCTAAACAGCTTCTACCTCCCCCAAGCCATAAAACCCCTCAACATCTAATCAAATGGCTACCCATACTATTTGAAAAATTCCCCATCTGTCTACACACAACACCCCATAATGACAAAGCAAAAATAAGGTTTTTAGAAATTGTTGCAAATGTGCTTTAAAAATATACACCTTATTTGCATAAGTATTCAGACTCTTTGCTATGAGACTCAATTGAGCTCCGGTGCATCCTGTTTCCATTGATCATTCTTGAAAAGTTTCTACAAATTGATTGGAGTCCACCGGTGGTAAATAATTTTTTGGGGACATGATTTGGAAAGGCACACACCGGTCTATACAAGGTCCCACAGTTGACAGTGCACGTCAGAGCAAAAACCAAGCCATGAGGTCGAAGGAATTGTCCATAGAGGTCCGAAACATGATTGTGTCGAGGCACAGATCTGGGTAAGGGTACCACATTTTTTTTGCAGCATTGAAGGTCCCCAAGAACATACTGGCCTCCATTCTTAAATGGAAGAAGTTTGGAACTACCAAGACTCTTCCTAGAGCTGGCCGCCCGGCAAAACTGAGGAATCCGGGGAGAAGGGTCAGGGTGGTGACCAAGAACCCGATAGTCACTCTGACAGACCTCCAGAGTTCCTCTGTGGAGATGTTTGTCCTTCTGGAAGGTTCTCCCATCTCTGCAGGACTCCACCAGTCAGGCCAGATGGAAGCTACTCCTCAGTTAAAGGCACATGACAGCCAGCTTGGGGTTTGCCAAAAGGCACCGAAAGGTCTTTCAGGCCATGAGAAACCAGATTCTCTGATCTGATCAAACCAAGATTGAACTCTTTGGCTTGAAAGCAAAGTGTCACATCTGGAGGAAACGTGGCCCCATCCATATGGTGAAGCGTGGTGGTTGCAACAACATGCTGTGGGGATGTTTTTTAGCAGCAGTGTCTGGGAGACTAGTCAGGATTGAGGGAAAGATGAATATAGCAAAGTACAGAGAGAGCCTTGATAAAAACCTGCTCAGGACCTCAGACTGGGGCGGAGGTTCAGCTTCCAATAGGACAACAACCCTAAGCACACAGCCAAGACAACACAGGAGTGGATTAGGGACAAACCTCAATGTCCTTGAGTGGCCCAGCCAGAGCCCGGACTTGAACCCGATCGAACGTCTCTGGAGAGACCTGAAAATAGCTGTGCAGCAACGCTCCCCATCCAAACTGACAGAACTAGAGGATCTGTAAAGAAGGGGAGAAACTCCACAAATACAGGTGTGCCAAGCTTGTAGCGTCATACCCAAGAAGACGCAAGGCTATAATGGTTGCCAAAGGTGCTTCAACAAAGTACTGAGTAGAGGGTCTGAATACTTATGTAAATGTGATCTTACTTTTTTAATAAACTTTTTATCAATCCATTTTAGAATAAGGCTGTAATGTAACATAATGTGAAAAAAGTTGAGGGGTCTCAATACTTTGAATTCACTGCATATATTTGATATTGCTTGACTAAAAACAATCTGCCAGTCGCCTAATCAGGATCTTGGCTATTTTCTTCTCATGCATATCTGTGTACACAGCACACATGCCTGCAGGACAGAGGAGCACAGGGAGGGGTTTTCTAACTGCTGTTCATAAAAAACCCAGTATGCAGGTACTGTAGCTGTAATTTCCCCTACCCCAGCTCCAAAAATGTGACTCAAAGGACTGTTCATAGCTCCTCTTTTACCCCTAGATAGATAGATGGAGGGAGAGCAGGGGAGGGGGGAAGATACAGTGGGGAAAGTTCCATGGATTAACAGGGATGAAAGCTCACTATTTATATACCTAATTTTCCAGGCCTCAACATGAACCCTTCAGCTGGAGCCCCCCCCCCCTTCCCTCTCCCTGTTTGTGCCTTTGATCTCAGTCATGTTGAAGTAGCTTGGTCTCCGATCAGTCTATATAGGAGGAGGGCACTAAGGAAAAGTCCAGTTTAACCAGGGAGTTATTTTAAGATGTTCCTCCTGTGTGGGAACAGTGCAGCATTCATCTATCAGTGGAACAGCAAACTAGCAAGACCAGAGTGAAGCCTCCGTGCTCCTCGTATGTTTTGGCTCAGATTTTTTTCCCTCCAGAAGTGCTTACCACTATTTGGAGCTGTTTAAACGACTATGGGATTAGATTTGAATTACAAAAATAAGTGGACTTAATGGACGTGTGTGTTTAATGACATTATTTGTGGATGGCTCGCCCAGCTGGGGCTTCCAGAGGAAAGGAGTGTGTGTGGGGAAGGGGGCGAGGAGATGGAACAGCTACTCAACCAGTATCAGCTGACTCCTAGGAGACATATGGGAGAACATTGACATGGTGGTAAATCCCTTGATGTATAGACCACAAGACAAAAACTGATGGGGTTGGCTTAACTTGTAAGCTGTATTTCGTCTGCAAATGTTTATTGAAAACAAGTTGTTCCCAATAAGCACATCTCTCAAATACATTGTTACAGTTGAAGAGAAGTAGCAGGAGCGCTTCAGGCATTCCACAACAACTAAAGTTGCTCTTAGAGGGGAATTGTAATTGAAACGGAAAAATTATAACCACAAATGGGTGGCCATAAGGCACTCGTTGGTTTCAAAGTTAAAATGCCTTTAATGTCAGACCTGATGAAAGGCGTAAGCCGATGCACGTTGGTGTATTTCAATGTCTTAGCCCATACATGAATGGTTTTTAAACTTTCAAACCCACTGGACTTTTGTGGTTATTTTTCCTTTTGCTTTTCAGCATTGCTACAGTTGTTGGTTCGCTAGCTAGCTACTTTTGGCCATATTAGCATTGATGTGACGTGTCAAAACGAGATGGTATCCAGAACAACATACAACTGGCTGAAATATGTAAATATGGAACCGTGAGAAACAGATGCATGTCGTATACAGTGGAGTAGTTTTGTTTGAGCTCCTGTCTGGTTCTGATTGGCAGGTACCTGGTGACCCACCTGATGGGGGCAGACCTCAACAACATAGTCAAGTGTCAGAAACTCACAGACGATCACGTGCAGTTCCTCATATACCAGATCCTCCGGGGATTAAAGGTGAAACGCACAGACACATACAGGCAGACAGATCCTCTGGGGGTTAAAGGTGAAACCGCACACTTCAACTTTTTTTTATCATGCTTCAAGTAACTCAAAATAACTGAAAGTAACTGCCATTCACAGTATTGTGTACATCCCAGTGTTGTGTACATTCCCAGCAGACAAACGTATAGAATTTAAGTCATAATTATGTCATTTAAACCAGTTGCTGGTCATACCAATGTCATTTTACCCAGTTTCGCCTGTTGTGATGTACCTCGGAACCACAGACCTCTCAGTTTAAACTTGTGGTTTGTGTCTCCTAATTATTGATGTAATCTAATGCCTTTGCTCTTCTTTCCCTCTCTCTGTCTCCTCAGTATATCCACTCAGCAGATATCATTCACAGAGTAAGTCTCCTCCCTTTTTAATTCAGTCCGCTCTGCTATGATTGAGCCCACAATGAAAAAGTCCTTCTCTGTGACTGACGCTGTGTCTTGTTAATTAATATAATATTATGAAATATATGCCATTTAGTTGACTCTTGTATCCAAAGAAACTTAGTCATACGTGCATACATTTTACGTACAGGTGGTCCCGGGAATCGAACCCACTATCCTGCCGTTGCAAGGGCCGTGGTTTACATTAGCGCATGTCCGGGGCAAGTAAAAAGATATATAGTTGGACAAGTAGAATATATAGTTGGACAAGTAGAATATATAGTTGGACAAGTAGAATATATAGTTGGACAAGTAGAATAAGGATTGAAGTAAATAGAAATACAATCACAATATCAAACAATTAATCCGATCAGATTTTTATTAGTGTCCCCCGCATGCGATGTACTGTTCTCAATCTCTGCAGAGCGCATCGGAGTATTGACACGCGCCGCTTTGGCTGGTGCAAAATATATTGTAATAATGCTGTTCTGTAGTCCTATATAATTGTTTTAAAAGTTTTTTATTTTTTTATTACCTAAGCTGTTAATGAGCTATGCATTTTATTTATCGCACGCACGCACACACAGCCCAGTTGAAGCGGAATATCAACTATTGGGCATCGAGCGTGCGACTCCTCATACAGCTTTGATTGCTGCGTGTAAAAAACATGTTATAATAAGCCCAGTCACCGCGCAAACATTCCTAAGGAAAAGGCCACAGTCACGGTTTTGATGGCAATTATTGAAAAGAGCGGGATTCCAGCTTTCCAGTGCTGTACAATTTATTTCTCAACTGCATAATTGGCAGCGTTTTAGTCTGTCTGGTATGACGATTTAAAACAAAAATAGTTACGCGTGAAACTCGTCCATTCGATTGCGTAAACGGTAGGCCCATATTCACTGTAAAATTCACACAATTAAACTGACTTTATAAAAACACAAGCGACTAGATGATATTTTAAAGACTGATCTAGCTAATGATTAGCCAACAATGCAGATGAGCAACCACATTCTGCAACCATGTTTTTTAGATTCATTTGGGATCCCCTCGCTTCAGCCATGTAGCCACTGCTGCGTCAGGCGATAATGCTTATTGCTAAAATAGCACACCAGCCTGATAATATGGACGATGTATCAATATGTTTTTGAGCTAATTTCTGTAGGGGAATATTACATTTTAAACTGTTTTGTATGTTAATTAGGCTGTATGTCATCAACAAGGGGGAGGATTTTATTTTATTTTTCCTAACAATCAGTGAAAATATAAGACTTGATGGTTGGTTATAATATAAGGTTCTTGCCTACTGCAAATGAAACATGAAATCACCCGAGATTGAAATTCCGCGTGCATAACTCGCTTTCCTGTGATCTTGGCCCGGGCCAGTAGTTTTGACTTGGTACTCCCCCGGTGTGCCACTGGCAAATGTACCTGAATGTCAAGCCCTGCTGTCAATAGATCTCTTCTGAAACTTGAATATTTTAGCCTTACAGGGTTAAAGATAAACATGTCTTAGTTAGGTACCTTGCTTTGATGTGTCTTACCTCAGCCATTTGATCCCGGATTCATTGAACGAGGGAATTATTTTATAAAGACAAAGCATTTTGTTGGTATTTGTAACGTTGCAGTATTTTACATCCTCCAGGAGAGCTACTGGGTGTGCAGGCTTTTATCTGAACCCAGCTCTAACACACTACATTGTAAAAAGTCAGCTGCTCAACATGACCTCGATAAGCTGACTCGGGTGTTTCAGTAGGGCCTTGCATTGTACAACACAATTATCAGTCACCTTGTTGGCCCATGGTGTTAGAGACCATTTTATTTTTGGACAAGTGACTTGAGCTTTCAGACAAGTAAAAAAAAATCCATCATGCTTGTCAGGAGGTACAGTTTATAAACCAGTTTTAATTCAAGGCTTTGCTGCTTGCTTCGCTTTCACATAGAGGATTCGGGCCCAGGCTCACTCCTTAAGCAAACACTCTAAATAGCAGAGGAATTAAAACCATAAACAGGACCTCTGATTTTGATTGTGACTGAGTCCGTGATTCAGGGCTGCTGTTTAGAAAGAACTGATCTGAGAATAATATTAGAGTAGATCAATTAGAGATTTACTTAGTCTTGAAGAAGCACTGTGGACGCTCTGCAGAAGCACTTCTACAGATCACGGTGGTTTGGTTTTAGCGAATCTAGACTCAATTGAGAAAGCCCATTCAGATCTGGCCTCGTCATATGTAGCTCAGCTGTAATAATACGTCTTATCTCCCATCACTCTTTAGGACCTGAAACCCAGCAACTTGGCTGTAAATGAGGACTGTGAGCTGAAGGTAAGTGAGTTTATTATAGGTCCGCTCATTCAAACTGGGTTCATCCTAAATAGTCCAGACAAGACTTTCAGTATGCCTGAGGGGAGTAACCAAGCACTCCCTGATGTAACGTTGGGGGTGACGTTTTCTGCAAGGAGAAAACAGTGTGTGCCTTCTGTGTAGTTTCCTCAGGCTAACCATCTTGCCAGGACCACATGGTTTCGTTTTGTCTGTCCTCCTCAGATCCTGGACTTTGGGCTGGCGCGGCACACTGATGACGAGATGACGGGTTACGTTGCCACACGCTGGTACCGGGCACCAGAGATCATGCTGAACTGGATGCACTACAACATGACAGGTACAGTCGGTAGAGCCTCTGAGTGGTTTAGACAGCCTGCATCTGCTCACTGCAGACACGTTTACCAGTTACACATTTAGGTTACAAATTGTTGATGTACTTGTGATCCTGGGTCAACGTTCCTATCATGTGGATGTCATAATAGCAGAACACTGTAAATGGACATACTGAACATCTTTCTCCTATATGTTATAGTAGACATTTGTTATTACTTTATCTGTTATATGAACATAATGATCACCTATATGTTACAGTGGATATTTGGTCTGTGGGATGCATCATGGCTGAACTCCTCACTGGCAGAACGCTGTTTCCCGGTACTGACCGTATCCTTTCATTGCCCTTACCTCAGTTACCCTACTATGGGTCTAATATGAGTACCTTTGCCGAAGCCCACTCCATTCGTGAGTATGCCTGGCCTACCCAGTCAACCACTGTTTCTGTCACTGACACAGTGTTAGTGGTTGGTGGTAAGATTCCCACACAATAATATGTCCTTGCTGAATCACATCGGATAGGACCAGAGTACACACAGAATCATGCCGCTGTGATTGTTTGACATATGCATTTCGAACAGCTTTTTGCAGGTCCAGACAGTAGCAGAAGATTGCTGACAGTGCGTGTCCTAAACTGTGTTCTAAGCTAAAGCTCTTCTATGTTCCTAACTTGCTCTGCACAACTAATCCCTCTATGGTGCCTCAGGTGCTTCTTCTCCTTTCAGCTCTGTTCTGCCGCTCTCCCTGCAGCATGTATTGTAGAGGGTCTCCTAGTTCGTCAGTTTCTGTGGCCACACTAATTTCTACCTCTCCGAACTTGGTCTCTAAAACTCTGTTTTCTCTGGCGTCCAAGCCTCCTTCCATTGTCTGTTAGATGCCAGCCACCTCCTCTTCTTTAACACAGTAACCCTAGAAAAGTCTGGCCTCGAAGCACCCACCTTGGAGCAAATGACGAGTCTTTTAAACATCAACGTTCGAACAGCCTAATAAATATGTTTCATATATGCTATCAGGAAAATTATCCTTTGGTTCTACTTCATACCTTTCAGACCGTCAGTACGGTTGACAGTATGGATTATATCCCGCACGCTCCACGCAGGTCGAGTAATAATAACAGCACAGTCACGCCAGTGACGTGACGCCATGGGAGGACAGGCCCCAGAGGTTCATATTAAATCGTAGGTCAGACCACACACTATCATTTTTTTTCTCGCAAAGTTAGCTTAGCGGTATTGCGCAAGTTGACTGAGCTGCTGTTCAGTTTTTTTTGGATCTTCTTAGGTCCCGGTAGGGTAAGCTAAACTCGGTGTGATTTGTGTGTATTGTCAGTCTGTTACCAACAGAAATACGCGCCCTCTAAGGCTGTGTGACAGCTCTCCCCCACCTATCCCTTTTATCGGAGGATATCGTGCTTCCTTGTCTTGTACTGACTTAGCCCACCAGCTATTGTGTGTTGGCCATTATACTCCGGTGCTAACCGTGTCAAGATATCCTCAATTACCATGCTCGTTATCGAGGCCACCGGGCACTAGTCGTCCCTCGACTATTTAATGGGTCACTTTCCCTAGATAATCGCGTTTCATAACGGTTCAGCCCTGTGGTTGTAGCTCGGCTCACCAGAAATTATTTTGCGGTTGCTGTACAGCTCTCTACTAGTGATGCACCGATATGACATTTTTGACCGATAACCGATGTTTACATTTTTTGCGGCCTTTTAAAAATTCTAGTACAGTTAAATAGTTAACACACACATGGACGCAGCGGTCTAAGGCACTACAGTCCCTGGTTCGAATCCAGACTGTATCACATCTGGCCGTGATTGGAGTCCCATAGGGCAACGCACAGTTGGCCCTGCCACGTCCAGGTTTGGCCGGTGTAGGCTGTCATTGTAAATAAGAATTTGTTCTTAACTGACTTGCCTAGTTAAATAAAGGTTACACACACACCACACTGACCAAAAAGTTATTTTGTTGGCATTTACGTATGTCCCCATTACCAATAAAACCAAATCAAAACCTATTTCTTTCACTTACTTGCTGTGCTGTTTCGTTCTTCATTTGTTCAGTCATTTCATTCTCAACCAGGATTTCATCATACATGTCAAGCAGTGAAGTTTCAGCTCCGTCTGTCCGTGACTTCTCTTCCTCTGTGCGCACTGTCACTGTGTCCGTTTCCATCTTGTCCGGCTGTGTCTGTAACATTTCACATAAACCCTGTTTCTTGTCTGCGTCGAAGTAGCGGTTCTTGTACGTAGCATCTAGCATGGCGGCGACACAGTAAAGAGAGAGTGCCCCCGAATCGCTTGTTCACATCCTGTCTCAGCTGTTTTGTTGAGCAGGTGTTTCAATGCCATGACAGAGGGTATCACATCTGCTGCAGGCACAGTTGATGAGCTTATTTCGATTCAGTTGTTTGAATGGAACTAGCTAGTGTGTTCATGTTTCAAACATGTTCTCAAATTCCTTTGAAATGGCAGCAGCGGTATGACAACCAGCACATTCCTGAGCATGCAATACGACTTCCCTCAGTGCGAAATCCTCGTTGACCCACTCTGCTGTCAACTCCACATGCTCATGGGGCTGACATCTCTGGTCCAAATGTCAGTTGTGAAGCTAATAGCAGTGATGCTATTACTGTGTAACTCCGGAAGGGCAACATCTGAAAAATAGCGCACTTGGTGGTGTGTACCAGTGCTCGATCCATCGGCGAAAGCCAACATCACCCACGACAGAGAACGGTTGATTGCCTGTGAAGGTGAGAGCCTGCACCCTCAGCCAGGAAATGTACATCTCTCCTGGAGAAGGGCGCGATCACGAGTAAAACCATCAGAACTGCAAGATGGCTTTTACTCAACCTGTTTCCTGGTTCTGAAGAAAGGAGGCTTCACTAACAGGCTGGGGAGCAGTGTGGCAACACAGGTCTGTACGGGGCGAGTGGTGCCCCCGCTGGCAGAAAGAGCACATCAACGTGCTAGTACTTCAAATAGTTTACCTCGCCCTGAAACACTTTCTGCCTGTTCTCAAACACAAACATGTCCTAATACGATCATACAATACAAGCCATTCATCTCCCAGGTAAGTTGAACGAGGTGGCGGATTCCTTGTCACGACAGAAACTGGCCCTGGGGGAATGGCGACTTCACCCACGAGTAGTGAAGATGATATGGCAGCGGGTTGGAACAGCACATGTGGACCTGTTGGCCTCAGAGCAAACTTCCCACTGCTCCATCTATGAAGGAAGGCAAACGACCTAGGTGTGACCTTATGGCCCAATCCAGACTTTTTGCCTAAGTTTTATCACCCCATATCAACCAAGCCATTGAGCTGGTGGCCTAGTGCTGGCGGCCTGAGCATATCTCCTGTGTCCAATCCGTTCCCTCAAACGCTATATGCAAGCCTCTGAGCGCCACAGGAAGTCAGACCAGGACTGCGTTTCAAGCTCATAAGACACACCCTCCTCCACTTACCCTCGCCTTATGCCCTTGGAGGAATCCCCGTGGCCATCTTTGTAGTTGGTCCAAATGATTAGCCAAGCAAGGGAAGTTTGCAACGTGAGACCCTCAGCCCTCGTTTTTGATATAGTTTGCAAGTGTACAATTGATTGTACATCCGCTAAGAAAAGTCAGCTAAACTTAAAACCAACATTTAATATGGATAAGTCCACAAACAAATGTAAATAAGATAGAAATTGTGCTACTAATGCACATGACAGCTCAAACACGTATCATAAAAGTAGTGATGTTATCTTTTGGAAACGTTAACTTGCGCACACAGCTTTCCCTGACATCACGCTTATACATTGTCGTTTTCCAAATACCTGATATAGTGGGATGGCTAACATGCGTTACTACCATACCCTGTTCAAAGGCACTTAAATCTTTTGTCTTGCCCATTCGCCCTCTGAATGGCACACATACACAATCCATTTCTCAATTGTCTCAAGGCTTAAAAATTCTTATTTAACCCGTCTCCTCCCCTTTATCTACAATGATTGAAGTGGATTTAACAAGTGACATCAATAAGGGATCATAGCTTTCACCTGGTCAGTCGGTCATGGGAACGAGCATGTGTCCTTAATGTTTTGTACAGTCAGTGTAGTTTATACAAGTATGTTACATTTGATTTATTCAATGTCCCAGGGTGGTTTTTGTGACTGTTCTTGGTTCCGTTGTGCCAGGCTAGCTCAATCAAGCACAGCTCAGTTATTTTT